>NC_073404.1:480089-540089 GCF_028641065.1 Leucoraja erinaceus | reverse complement strand
TTTGGACGTGGCTTACCGGGGGTCTGTATGGATGTTAATTTGCAGTTAGTTTGATAATGAAGTAAAATTGGTAGTAAAGTAGATAGGAAAGATGGTTATGAAGAACTATAGCGGGATTTTGATCTGCGCGGCAAGTGGATGGCAAATGGGTTTAATTGAGATAAGTGTGAAGAGCTGCAAGTGAATGGCAGGCCGCTGGGGAGTGGGCTGGGGCAGACAGATCTAGAAGTACAGGTACATAGTTCCCTGATGTCGCGCCACGGTTTAATAGTACATTGAAGACTTTTGGCACGCTGGATTCACCAGTTTGAGAATGGGGTATAAAAAATTACGATGCTATGTTACATTTGTACAAAACGTTAGTGAGAAAACATAGACTTAAATTCTATCCCAACGTTTAAAAGGTGGATTAGAAATATGTCGAAAATACTACATTTTGAGGAAATGAGACTTGTTCTAGCAGGAAAACAAGAGCAATACTTAAGAATATGGTCACCTTTCATTGATTTGTTACAGGTGTAATATGGTGCAACACAATCCTGGAAAGTAACTCTTTTAGAACTAGGCGATGGGTGTGAATCATCAGGAATTAGGCACATTCCCTTTCCTTCTTGCTTAGCCTTACCTTTTTTAGATTCCTTACTTATTTTCTTTTTCTTTTCTTAAGGCCCCCCCCTTTTCTGTGGGGCCTTTTTTTCTTTTCTTTTTGCATTTTCAAGCACGCAGTCTACATTATCATTCACTTAACGCCAACTACTGCGGACCACACCACTACTATTCTCACTCTTTTCTTCTTTCTCTTTTTCATTTTCTCTTTTTCGGTTAAAGTTAGAAAAAAAAGAAGTTGTACAAGAAATGTAATATGTTGCATATTATGATTAAGATGTATGTACATTGCTTCTAATAAAATTAAAAAACAAACTTTGATTCACTCCACTGGCACAGACGGTCAGTGGAATTAAACTAAAAAAATACCGTTAGTGAGGCTGTACTTTGAGTAATGTATTCCGTTTTTAGCACTTGAGGAAAGAGGATAGGGTGGTAAATAAAGCTTTTGGTATGCTAGCCTTTATAAATCAGAGCATTGAGTATAGAAGGGTCCGTTTCCCCACGGTCGAGCAAACCATAAGTAGATGGTGGAGGAGTAAGATGCGACGGGAAAGATTTAATAGGAACCTCTGGTGTAATGAGGTTAGTGGGTATATGGATCGAGCAGTCAGGTGAAATAAGATGCAAGATTCAAGAGAGTTGATTGTCATGTGTTCAGCATAACAGAATATATTAGGCATGAATACAGAACATGAATTAGCTTGGATAGGGCACCTTGGGCGGAATGGAGATAGGGCCGACCTCTTCCAGTGCTCTATAAACTCTGACTGCCTGAGCTCCCGAACACCTGACCCCTCTCCCCGATCACGTCCGAGTCCAGCGACGGTCAGTTCTCTCCCAGTAGTTTCGTCTCCCCGACTTTTCTACTACCCTCTCTCTTCACCCCAGACATTTTAATCCGGACTCCTCCCCTCCCCTCACACCCCCTTCCCCCGTCTTCTCCCCATTTCCCTCCCCTTATTCCTCCTCGTCATCCCTATTTGTCCTCTTTCTATATACTGACCCGGCCTCTCCCGCGAAGCATTCTCTGGGACATCGAGACGGGCAAGGAAAAGACCGCCTTCCTTGGCCACAGCGGCGACGTGATGAGTCTGGCGGTGTCGCCGGACTTCTCGCTTTTCGTGTCAGGAGCGTGCGACGCTTCGGCCAAGCTGTGGGACATCCGGGACGGCCGGTGTCGTCAAACCTTCCTGGGTCATGAGTCCGACATCAATGCCATTTGCGTAAGTGCGAGGGCCCCCGTGGTTCACGTTATCCTCCCTTGTCCTGAGGGGGGGGGGGGGGGTCAAACAATTCCTTCCCGGGATGAAACCATCCCCCCCCGGGGTAAAAACTCCGTTTTAGGGGTTAACCAATCGACCTGTCCCGCCCCATCGCTAGGGATAAAATAATCCGGTTTATGGATCAAATTATATCCCCCCCCCCCCCCCCCCCCCCCCCCCCCCCCCCCCCCCACACACACACACACACACACATTCACCACTCACCCCGGGATCGAACCGATCAGTCCTGCAATCAACCCGACTCCCCGAGTTCAAACTGTCCCGTTTCGACCCAGGGTCCAAACCGCCCATCCACGTTCTTTCACCACAAATCAATCTGCCCGTCTCAATGTCGAAATATCGCATCCTGGGTCAAAATAAATTATCCCGCGCCAGTGCGAAACCCAACCCTCCTTCCCCGGGTGAATTGCCCGTCTCGAATCAAACCGTCCAGCCCCGGGTCAAAACGTCTCCTTTCGTCCAGGCACGAAACCGCCCTGTTTCCGGGTCAAATCATCCCGACCTGTCTAGTCGTGAAGAGGGTCGAATATTGCGGGTTGGGGTCGCGATTGAGGGATGAAAGGTGAGCGGTGAGGATTGAGAGTTGAAGGGGTGAAGGGCGAAGTGTGAGAGGTGTAGGGTAGAGCATGGAGGAATAGTGAATGCGAGGGGTGAGGAGTAAGGGGAAGGGATGGTGAGGGTGAGGGCGAGTAGTAAGGATGAGAAATCAGGGGGAAGCTGAGGGAAGAAGGGTGGAGGGTTACGGGTGACTGGTGAAGTGTGAATAGTAAGGGATGATGGGTGTGAACTGCAGGGCGAGAGGGGAAGGGTGGGGGGTGCGAGGTACTGAGGGAAGAGTAGAAAGGATGAGGATGAGTTGTAAGGAGTAACGGGTGAGTGGTCGCAGTGAACGGGATCCCCGTGACTCCTTTGCTCTCTCTACCAGTTCTTCCCCAGCGGGCAGGCGGTCTGCACGGGGTCGGACGACGCCAGCTGCCGCATTTTCGACCTGCGCGCCGACCAAGAGGTGGCGGTTTACGCCAGCGAGGGCGTGTTGTGTGGGATCACGTCGGTCGCCTTCTCACGCAGCGGTCGCCTGCTGCTGGCCGGCTACGACGACTTCAACTGTAACGTTTGGGACACGCTCAAGGCCGAGCGTTGTGGTGAGTCCCCGGATCCTCGGTTCCCCGTTGCCGTGCCCACGCACAACGTCCTGCTCCATTTTCTCCCACACTCCCACCCGCTCTTTTCCACTCCCCACCCACATATTCCTCCCAGTCTCCACCTCCCGCACACAGCCTCTCCACACCCTCTTCCCCACTCTCGCCCTTCTCTGCCACTACGCCCTTGTCCCTTCCCCACTCGACTCTGCTCATCTTTCTCCACTCACCTCCCAATCAACACCCAATCCCTCCCAATCCACACCCCTCTACCGCTCTCCACGCACACTCCTCCACTCTGCCTCACCCTCCTTCATTTCCCGCCCCCTCCCTCTCTCCCTCCCTCACGCCCTGTCCCTCTCTTTGTACCTCTGCAAGAGCCCCTTACTCCCGCCGTCGCTAACTCAGACACTTCTCGCTCTCTTCCCCGCAGGAGTTCTGTCGGGACACGACAACCGCGTCAGCTGCCTGGGCGTTCCCGAGAACGGGATGGCAGTGGCCACGGGTTCCTGGGACAGCTTTCTGAAAATTTGGAACTGAGGGCCGTTCAGACGGACTCCGTCCCACCTTCCTCCACCCCCACCCTGCCCCACTCTCCCCACCTCCCCGGAACTAGTCAGTCGGAGAAGTAGCCTCTGTATTCCGCGCGAGATACGTCAATAAAACTCTAGACTCATTTGTTTGTGCAATAGGTCTCCGCTGTAGAACATTCGGAATGTAGACTCAAATGGGAAAATCCCATCCCCTCCATATCGGACAATAGACAATAGACAATAGACAATAAGTGCTGGAGTAGGCCATACAACCCTTCAATGTGACCATGGCTGATCATCCCCAATCAGTATCCCGTTCCTGCCTTCTCCCCATATCCCTTAACTCCGCTACAAGTTGGAGATAAGGCGGGGCAAGTTTCAAGGGAATGTGCGGACGGATATTTCCACACAGGTAATAATGCGTGCGTGAATCGCGCTGCCAGGGGTGGTGGTGGAGGCAGTTATATTTAAGACACTTTTAGAATGGGACATGAATATTCAGAGAATGAAGGGGTATAGATTATTTGCAGGAGGATGAGTTTTGACTTTCTCGGCGACAGACACAAAGTGTTCGAGTAATTCAGCGGGTCAGACAGCATGTCTGGACGAAAGGAATGGGTGACGTTTTGGTTCGGAACCCTTCATCAGACTGTCGAAACATACAAACATAGAAACATATAAATTAGGTGCAGGAGTAGGCCATTCGGCCCTTCGAGCCTGCACCGCTATTCAATATGATCATGGCTGATCATCCAACTCAGTATCCTGTACCTGCCTTCTCTCCATACCCCCTGATTCCTTTAGCCACAAGGGCCACATCTAACTTAAGGGACAGAATTAAGGGACAGAAGTTTAGGGGTAACATGAGGGGAAACTTCTTTACTCAGAGAGTGGTAGTGGTGTGGAATGAGCTTCCAGTGGAAGTGGTGGCGGCAGGTTCGTTGGTATCATTTAAAAATAAATTGGATAGGCATATGGATGAGAAGGGAATGGAGGGTTGTGGTATGAGTGCAGGCAGGTGGGACTAAGGGAGAAAAGTTGTTCGGCACGGACTTGTAGGGCCGAGATGGCCTGTTTCCGTGCTGTAATTGTTCTATGGTTATATGGATATATGGTTATAACTCCCTCTTAAATGTAGCCAATGAACTGGCCTCAACTACCTTCTGTGGCAGAGAATTCCAGAGATTCGCCACTCTCTGTGTGAAAAATGTTTTTCTCATCTCGGTCCTAAAGAATTTCCCCCTTATCCTTAAACTGTGACCTCTTGTTCTGGACTTCCCCAACATCGGGAACAATCTTCCTGTGTCTAGCCTGTCCAACCCCTTGAGAAAATTTGTAAGTTTCTTTGAGATCCTCCCTCAATCTTCTAAATTCTAGCGAGTACAAGCCGAGTCTATCCAGTCTTTCTTCATATGAAAGTCCTGACATCCCAGGAATAGTCTGGTGAACCTTCTCTGTACTCCCTCTATGACAAGAATGTCTTTTCTCAGATTAGGAGACCAAAACTGTATGCAATAGTCCAGGTGTGGTCTCACCAAGACCCTGTACAACTGCAGTAGAACCTCCCTGCTCCTATACTCAAATCATTTTGCTATGAATGCTAACATACCATTCGCTTTCTTCACTGCCAGCTGCACCTGCATGCCTACTTTCAATGACTGGTGTGCCATGACACCCAGGTCTCGTTGCATCTCCCCTTTTCCTAATTGGCCACCATTCAGATAATAGTCTACTTTCCTGTTTTTGCCACCAAAGTGGATAACCTCACATTTATCCACGTTATACTGCATTGGCCACGCATTTGCCCACTCACCCAGCCTATCCAAGTCACCTTGCAGCCTCCTAGCATCCTCCTCACAGCTAACGCTGCCCCCCAGCTTCGTGACATCTGCAAACTTGGAGATGTTGCATTCAATTCCCCCGTCCAAATCATTAATGCATATTGTAAATAGCTGTGGTCCCAGCACTGAGCCTTGCGCTACCCCGCTAGTCACTGCCTGCCATTCTGAAAAGTACCCGTTTACTCCTACTCTTTGCTTCCTGTCTGCCAGCCAGTTCTCTATCCACATCAATACTGAAGAGGGATACCCATCCTTTTTCTCCAGAGCTGCTGCCTGACCCGCTGAGTTACTCCAGCACTTTGTGTGTATCATCGGTATACACCAGTTCCTTTCTACACATTTAGCCTCTATTAGCATTGTGTTTGGCACAGAAATTGTGGTGTAGAACCCGCCTCTGCGCATAATTCTCCGTGTACTATGTGAGAACGTAAGGGTATGCAGTTAATGGTAGGAACCTTAACATCATTGATGTGCAGAGGAATCTTGTGTCCGTGACTCCAGTGAAAGTGGCAACACAAGTAGATAGAATAGTAACGAATAAGTATGATGTGCTTATATTTATCGATGTTGCACTCAGTATAAAGTCAGGAAGTCATGGTACATCTTTATTATCGAACTTTGATCAGACCTCATTTGATTTGTCCCTACCGCCCAATTACAGGAAACATGTGGCGGCTTAAGAGACGGTCGAGAGGAGGTTTACAACCTGTTAACTATAAAGAGAGGTTGGACAAAACTGGAACGTCGAAGCTGAAGAAGGCCTGGGTGAAATGTGTATAATTGTGTGGCATAGATAAAGTAGACGGACAGATATTTCAGAGATTGGAAGTAGTGATTGAGAGAAGTAATTGTGAGAGGCATCTGAACCAGTAGAGCGCTAATATGTTTCCAGCGAGTTTCGCTGGTGCTTATCTGCAACGTTTAAATTAGTAAGACATAGTAGGACCTAGAGAAGTAGATCAGAAATTAGTTGGGGTGATTGGAAGTTGTTGGGTTGAAGTGTGTTCAATGACAGGAATATGTGGTTTCAATGCCAGGAATATGTGGCACAGTGGATGAATTTAGAGCTCGAATCGTGCCTGAGACTATGATGTTGTGGCTATTGTGGAAACGTGGTCATGACTGACAGCTCAATGTCCATGGTTTCGATATTTCATATGTGATGGAGAGAACGGGGAAAGAGGTGGTGGCGTTACCCTGCTTATCAGGGAATCCATCGGGGCAGCACTCAGAGAGGACATATTTGGGCATCGTCCGGTGAGGCGATATAGGTGGAGCTTAAAAATAAGAAACGTTCAAGCACTCTATTGAGTTTGTACTCTAGGCCTCACTATGGCATGCGAGAAATAGCGATTCAGATATGTCGACAGATTACTGCAAGATTGCAAAATAACAGGGATGTCTTTGGGGTAATTGTAACTTGCTCAATATTGACTGGAACTTACCAATTGATTATGAGGCGGTGAGTCTCACGCCAGTGGTACAGAAGCTATTGGAGACGATTTCTCAGGATTTGATTTTAGCCTATTGATTAGAGAATGGGTTAATTATGGACAGTCAGCATGGACAGTTCAGTTTATGAAGAGGTTTCGAAGGTAAATGGCGATCTCAAAATGGCAGAGGCCCGGCAGCCCTCCCCTAACTGCGCAAGCGCTACAATTAGGGTTTTCTAAGTTCAAAAAGTCAATAACTAGTGAAATATAACATAAATCTGAACGAAACTTGCCAGTTGACATCGCAGTACAGTGAGCGAGCAGGCCTCCCATGTGACAGGGTTGGCCTAAAATTGTCGCATGTACTGCGGAGTTTCGGGGCCACATATATATACAAACAAACAAGATGTGATTTACTACACCGAGTTCGCCCCGCTGAGTCCCTGCCACACCGGAGTCCTGCTCCCCCAATGCAACCTGTTCCCTCAATGCAATATTCGACCACTCACCCATATCCGCCACAGGAGGCTTGGTCCCCCAACGTAAACCCGTTCCCCAACGCAATATTCCACCACTCACCCGTTCCCCCAATGCAACTCATCCCCCCAACGCAATATTTCACAACTCAGCCATAGCCTCCAGCTGTGCAGACCATTTTTTACTTTTTAATGAGATTGCGCTAAGAACTATTATGATTTAGGTGCCACCGACAAGGCCATCATTAGTTATACAAATCTAGTGATTAAACTTTGCTGTGCCGGGTTAGGCTGGCACAATCTTCTCCTTCGTTATCCAAATCTAATCATTGAACTTTTCCCAGCTCATTTACCCTCCATCATTGTAAACTTAAAAAATATGCAATTGCACTTGCTAAAGGACTCAGTGTACTAGGATAGCGACATTGTAGCAGGCAGGGCTACAATCCCATTGTGACATCCTAGCTCTTAACTGTCAGTGCAGATTGGAAAAAATCTTCCTCAAAGTAAGGTTTTGTAAACATAAAAATGTGATAACATAAAAGTTAACGTCAATATGAACGAAACTTGATTAAAAAAACACAGAAGCCAACGGTGGTCTAAAATTTGTAGTGCTATCGTGTGCGGTTTGGGGGTTGTTCAGGGCATTAAAAGCACGTGCACAAACAAGGGGCGGGGCGGTGGTGCAGTCGGTGCTAAGCGGATTCATTGAATGGACTCGACTTTTGAGTCGGCCTCGGCGCTCTCTTGAGCCAATCAATCCTTCCCACGTGCGGAGGAGGCAAACATCTCACCCTCTCCTTACTCCGCTTAATCTGCTGATCCCATTGACTCTCTGTCACCACTCACTCCCTCTCATTTTCTTTCCCTCAGTCACCCGGCCCCCCTCACCTCTCCCCTTTCGCACCACCATAATAAAGGCAATGTCTAAATAACATTTCTTCTCCGCCCATCCCGCACTCCGTCAACTCTCATAGCTTCTGTATTGGCAGCAGAGGTCACATTGTGATGTCATTTTCTGCTGTCGGAATCTTCACGGCAGCTTGTGTAAATGAGATCCCATTGTGATTGGACGACTGTGAGATGCCATTGTGACGTCATCAGCTAAAGTTGGTCATTTTAAATTAAAAGTATTTTGATTTTTCTTTTTACTTTAATCGGTAATAAGTCTATGAATAAAGCAGAAAATGTTCAGTGAAGGTATCTTGGTCTTGAGGGGAAAATGTGAATCCGAATACGTAAAAATCTTGTGAAAGTTGGCATTTTTAAAGCTTTAATCACGAATAACGTGTCAAAATAGGATGAAATCTTCAGTGATCACTGCTAACAGAGCCATTGTGACGTCATCAGCTGAGGCTGGTTTTAATTTCAAAGACTTTTGATTTTTTTAGACTTTTAATCAGTAATGTCGTTAATGAGTCGAGAAATAAAGCATCAAAGGTTCAGTGAAGGTTATCCCGGCCACGAGGGGAAAATGTCATTCGGAATATTTAAAAATGTAATCATTACCACGTAGTATGTTTGCAAAGATGTAAAGCCAACCACATATATACACACATATACACACAAACACACACGTACAATATCAGAATTTTAATAAGCATACTAGACCAAGTGAAGACCCATTGGGTCTGTTCCCCCAACGCACCCGTTCCCTACACATAGCCACCAAGGGAGACGTGGTCCTCCAACTCATGCCCCGAATGTAAGAATCCGGCACTCCGATGCCTCCAAGAGCAGTGGGCTTTAAAAATATTCCAATGTCACTTCCGCTGGTGTTGCAATAGCAATTCGCCCTTCCCCTCTTGTGAGGTGAAAAGTTCAGAGTGTTCCTGTGTCGTCACTGCTAGCCGAGCCACTATGTCGTCATCAGTTGAAGCTTATTCACTGCCCGTGTGAACCAGCACAAAAACACGCCCTTCGGAATTCACTTATTCAGTTGAAGTTTGTTATTTTGAAATTCAAAGTATTTAGATTTTTAACTTTAATCAGTAATAGGTCGAGAAATATATCATAAAATGGTACGTGACATTGATGTCTGCCTAGAAAATATGTAAAAATCTTGTGAAAGCTGGCATGTTTAAGCTTGGATCGCGATTAACGTGAAATATTGGATGAAATATTCAGTGAAGAGGATAACTGCTAGCCAAGCCATTGTGACGTAATCAGTGAAAGCTGGTCGTTTTAAATTCAAAGTCTTTTGATGTTTTTAAACTTCTTGCTTACTTTTAATCAGTAATAATTCGATAAATAAAGCATAAATGCTCAGTGGAGGTGCTCTCGGCCCCAAGGGGGAAAATGTCCATCGGAATGTGTAAAAATGTAATCGTTACCACGTAGTGTTTTTTCGAAGATGTAAAGATAACCAAATGTGCACACACATATACACACGGACAAGATCAGACTTTTAATAAGTATATGATGATCTATATATGAATGAATGAATGAATGAATGAATAAATGAATGATGAATGATTGATTGAATGCATGATGATGAATGAATGAATGAATGTATGAATGAATGAATGGATGTATGAATGAATGATTGAATGGATGAATGATTGAATGAAAGAATGAATGAATGATTGAATGATTGAATGAATGATAAGTTTATGAATGGATAAATGCATGAATGAATGAATAACTTTATTGGCCAAGTATTCACATACAAGGAATTTGCTTTGGTGCTCAGCCCACAAGTGAAAACATGACATACAGTGACTGTTAAGAATGATACATAAAACGATATACATTAATAATAAAACATTAGTGATTAAACATGTGAATGAAATAAAACACCAGAGCAAAAGGAGACTACAATTTTTGGTTATTGAGTAGAGCTACTACTCGTGGAAAAAAAAAGCTATTTTTCTATCTGGCTGTGGCAGTTTTATTAGCCCGGAGTCGCCTTCCGGTGAGGACAGACAGACAGACAGACAGACAGACAGACAGACAGACAGACAGACAGACAGACAGACAGACAGACAGACAGACAGACAGACAGATAGGCAGGCAGCCAGGCAGATAGGCAGGCAGACAGACAGACAGATAGGCAGGCAGACAGACAGACAGACAGACAGGCAGACAGACAGACAGACAGACAGACAGACAGACAGACAGACAGACAGACAGACAGACAGACAGACAGACAGACTGAAAGATGATGTGTAAATTCCTCTTAAACGTATACATTGTATTTGATCTCATGAACTAGCTTGGATGCGCCTTAGACGGGTCGGCATAGACGAGTTGGGCCGACGTGCGTGTTTTCGCGCTGTTTCACACGGGCACTGCCTAGCCCGGCAATGTCTTCGAGCCATCAACCTCTTCTGTGCGACAGTGCAATAGACGTCAACACAACCCTTTATGTGGAAATATCGAGAATAGCTTTGAACAATCAACAATTTAACAGATTGTTGCGCCGCTACAAAAGCCCAAGCAGTCCAAATGTAGTAGATCAGGGGTTCCCAACCTTTTTTTTGGCCATGCCCCACCTAATCACCTCTAAAATCCTGATGCCCTCCCCCCCCCCCCCCCCCCCCCCCCCCCCCCCCCCCCCCCCCCCCCCCCCCCCCCCCCCCCCCCCCCCCCCCCCCCATGTGGTGATATATAATTCTTATCATTTCAATACCTTGGTTTAAACAAGCTTCAAAAGAACATGGCATCCATGAAAAAGAAAAATAAACAAAAGACAGTTAAAGTTCTGAGCAAGAAATTACTAAAAAAATTGTAAAAAAAAAAGAAAAAAACATTAGGTGGTATTAAAATAATAATAATGATAAATATGATAATAAAAGAGTATTCACAGGTAATAAAGAGAGAGAAAATTTCTATATTAGAATATTGAAATATTTGTGGATTGTCTCATACGAAAACAGCAAATAAAGTTTCAAAACATATAATAGAGAACTGAAATGTTATACAACACAAACTAATTTGAATGGAAGCTTTTTCTGTAATACTTTGATCATTTTAATTACTGTACAATAAAGTAAAGGTACCTATCAAATGCAAAATACCATTTGAGCTCACCTCAAGATAATTAGAATAAAGTTAGTGAGACCCTTGTGCTTCATGCCTGCTGCAAAGAGATTTTATATTAGGCACTAATTTGAAGTAATTCAAATCTGAATTTACATACGCACTATGTTTCGCCTTCAAATGCGCCTCAAGACGACCTGGTTTCATTGATTCGTTGGTCAAGCAGTGTTGGCATAAGAGGCAGAAAGGTGACCGTTCATCATGGACAGCGGGTATGAAACCAAGTTTTAAATATTCCTCTGAATACTGACGAACTTTTTTCTTGCTTGCACTACTCATTTTAGCACGAGCAGACAAAGAAACAATTCTCAGAAAATTGACTGCTTTCCCTTGAGAGAAAACGGAGGAAATAGATATTATAAGGGTAACTTAGCAAAAGCTCTTTGAATCGCATTTCTAAATCCAATTCAATAAATAAGGTTCTCACATGACCTCGCGCGCTTCGTGCGACGTGCATGAAGAGCGATGGCGCGGTGATTATGTAATAACTACACAATTACCCCCAAAAAATTATTTACTCAAAATAACATCTGAAACATAAACTACATATGTTCACCTGATGGAAAATCCAAAAAAATTAAAATCGAAAATTTGGACCTCCTCAGTCGCGCTCAATTGCCCCCTTTAAACACCAAATTGCCCCCCTGTGGGGCGTACGCCCCACGTTGGGAACCACTGTTCTAGATGTTATATGAAAGGTAAAAACACTCTCCTTAAGATGACTACTGTTCCAACCCATCTGGGCAGCATGTAGTATTCCAAACATCACACCATCTTGAACTCCAGAATATCGATGTCCACTCGACTTGACCTTTCATCAATGCACCCCACGTTGTCTTTCGTCAGACATCGGAGATGTGATATATTATAAAGTTAATTGGGATGGGACAATTATGAATAATGCCTTCATAAGGAGTGCGATAACACAATAGTAATGACTATGTTCCGACACTCTGAGAAACAAACCTTTCTCCAGTTGTGGTTGGAAATGAAAGTATGGTGCTTCAGCGTTGATGTCGGTTAATGTTGATGTCCCTCACGTCCAAAAATAACAGATAATTAAGGAACCGGAACCAAAAGTTAAACAATTGGAAACATTCGACCAGTCAAGTAGCATCTACGAGAAACAGACACCAACTTAGTTTCCGGGCGCAGACCCTTCATCCGATTTGACAGAAAGAGCGAAATTTGGTTTTAGTAACAGAAAATACCAGGGAGGGCAATGAGTGAAACAAATCTAGTGTCTGTAAAATGCCCGACCGTTCAATGAATAGCTACACTGCTTTGTTTGTGTGACGTGTTGCTAACGTCTTGAATTCTGAATCACCTCGCGGGAGTTGCTCTGCAATCTGTTAAATTGTTTATTGTTCAAAGCTATTTCAATAGGACCCCGGAGAAGGGAATTCAATTCAATTCAATTCAAAGCACTTTATTCGTCCCCGAGGGGCAATTTAAAAGGGCGCATTACAGGCTTCAATTAAGAAGTGCATATAGAAGGTTATTTCATTTCATATGTTCATGATGTTCATGATGTTCATATATTTCATATGTTCATGAATAGTGAGCCCTGCTTACTGTAAATTGAAAAATAAAACATATAGTGTTGTTTCTAGATCGGTCTGGATCTCGTGATAATAATATAAGGGTACACAGATTGGGCGCCGGGCCGGAATATGATTTCAACAAGAAAGGCTAGCATGAGGACATTCAGACTCACGCATGTGGAATGATCACAGGCATTCACCAGGCACCAGGCGAAGCAACCACCCAACCTGCGTTTGGTCTTTCCAAAGTAAGTGAGGCAGCACTGAGAATGCAGAATACTAGATTAGCAGACGTCTATGATTAGTAAGGGTGTCAGGGGTTATCGGGAGAATGCGGGAGAATGGAGCTGAGACGGAAAGATAGATCAAACATGATTGAATGACGGAGTAGACTTGATGGGCCGAATAGCCTAATTCTGCTCTTAGAAGTCATGAACGTGTGAACGTGTGAACATGTAAATAAATCGATGGCCCACCAGTCCCTGGTTGCTGAGGGGGTGTTGTAATTTCTACGGTTGTTTTGCTCAATAAGAAAAATAATCGAATAACCCGAAGAGCAAAACGCCCTTACCCAGAGAAGGGAATAGGCTGCAAACGGTTTCGTGGGATAAAATGAATTCCATTGCTATTTTAGAAACATAGAAACATAGCAGGAGGAGGCCATTTGGCCGCCATTCATTGTGATCATGGCTGATCGTCCCCAATCAATAATCTTTTAATCTTCATGGGAAATCTAAATATATGGTCTGTCTGAAACAAAGTTGATGCACGAACGAATAGGTTGACATTAATCTTCCGGTGCCTTGAACCCCACAGAAGAAAGGTGAATTTGACTGTTGTCATAATAATCTGAACAAGAATTCGGTTCGGATCCGGTAGATTAAGGCCCCCGAAATACGACCAGTAGGCTGGGGGCCGAGGAGCTTTATTCCAGTGTTTCGTGACCCAATTCACAGAACTACATGAAATGTTCACATATTGTGTAAAATTATTATATGAATCACCCCTGAAACTCGTCATGAACAAAACTTGCACATTTTTTAAATTAAATTAGAGAAATACCGGAAAAACTTCGAGTATTTTTAGTCTGATCAAAGCACGTTTAACATTGAGTTGTTTGCCAGTTGGCCAACCACGCGCTTTGCTTCATGATAGCACACAACAAGGCTGAGAGGACTTCACTGATGCCTGTTTTACTGGAAATTCCGATGAAGGTTCTTTGTTGTCGGCACGGACTTGTAAGGCCGAGATGGCCTGTTTCCGTGCTGTAACGAGACCAGGATCCCATGGTACACCCGTCATTGAAAGTAGGCATGTATGTGCAGCAGGCAGTGAAGAAGGCGAATGGTATGTTAACATTCATAGCAAAAGGATTTGAGTATAGGAGCAGGGGGGTTCTACTGCAGTTGTACAGGGTCTTGGTGAGACCACACCTGGAGTATTGCGTATAGTTCTGGTCTCCTAATCTGAGGAAAGACATTCTTGCCATAGAGGGGGTACAGAGAAGGTTCACCAGACTGATTCCTGGGATGTCAGGACTTTCATATGGAGAAAGACTGGATAGACTCGACTTGTAATCGCTAGAATTTAGAAGATTGAGGGGAGATCTTATAGAAACGTACAAAATTCTTAAGCAGTTGGACAGGCTAGATGCAGGAAGATTATTCCCGATGTTGGGGAAGTCCAGAACAAGGGGTCACAGTTTAAGGATAAGGGGGGATTCTTTTAGGACCGAGATGAGAAAAACATTTTTCACACAGATGGGCGAACCTCTGGAATTCTCTGCCACAGAAGATAGTTGAGGCCAGTTCATTGGCTATATTTAAGAGGGAGTTAGATTTGGCCATTGTGGCAAAAGGTATCAGGGGGGTTGTAGAGAAGGCAGGTACAGGATACTGAGTTGGATGATCAGCCATGATCATGTTGAATGGCGGTGCAGGCTTGAAGGGCCGAATGGCCTACTCCTGCGCCTATTTTCTATGTTTCTATGTTTCTATGTTGGGCCGACAGACTGCTTCATTTCGGAGTTTACGGAGGTTAATAACGAGACCTTACTTATCAGCGTCTCGAACCCCAGGTTGATTATCTTTCTTGGAGCTTCAGCGAAGTTCCATTTGCACACTCTGTCCATCATGCTTGTCATTTCTGTTAGATAGCTGATGCCGCTGGCCAACTTCTCTTGTAGTGGCTTGTCCGTCCCCGAGGGAGCAGCAATTTTATAGGCAAGAGCTCGCAGCTTTTCCTCATGCGATTGTCGTACATCGTGCATTACAGCATGGGATCAGGGTACATAGTCATGTTCGGAGTCAGTTTGTACTGATCTCTGACACTCTTAATAGTGGGAGAAAAATTGCACCCTGAACCAGTCGTTGCTATATCCGTATGCCTTGGACTGTCTGTGCCTGTTTCCGTAACACGGAGCATAAAATATATGGCTGCATCTCCATCACTTCATACATCCGAGCGAGAGGACTTATGCAACCCTGAACCAGGAACTGCCTCAGGCATGTGTTCATAACTTTGGCACCATCTCTATGACTCCATTCATCCCAGTGGGATGACTTATGCAACCCTGAACCAGGAGCTACCTCAGGCATGTGTGCATATTCTTTGGCACTATTTCCATCACTATGTTCATACGAGTGGAAGGAATATTGCAACCCTGAACCAGGAGCTGCTGCGCATGCGCAGCGCTAGTTTCTTGGCGGGTTTGAACATGTAAATAAATCGATGCCCCACTTGCTGAGGGGGTGTTGTCATTTCTACCGTTGTTTTCCTCAATAAGGAAAATCATCGAATAATCCGAAGAGCAAAACGCCTTACCCAGAGAAGGGACTGAGCTGTAAACGGTTTCATGGGAAATCTAAATATACGGTCTGTCTGAAACAGAGTTAATGCACGAACGAGTAGGTTGACATCAATCTTCCGGTGCCTTGAACCTCATAGAAGAACCGACATTTTGACTATTGTCATAATAATCTCAACAAGAACTCGGTTCGGATCCCGTAGAACAGGACCCCCGAAATACGTCCAGCGCTTAGTATTTCGATGTTGCATATTTAATCACAGCGTATTTAAGGTAATTACATTTCTCGTTACAAACGCCTTCCTCATGCCAAAGCCTGGACCAGTACTGCCATCATCTCAGGTTTATTAATGCAACAACCATGCCTCCGGTATTTATTTACCTGTACTCCGATTGTTTAAGCCCCTACAACAGACTCAATCCTGTCAGCTATCGGCATGCCTTGGTTAAGGTATAATCATGAAAATACTGAACCCCGTCAAATATATTTCTGAAAACAACAACCAATTGCATTTAGCCACTTTGTTATTTACATAGCTGCCCGTTCAATGTGAACAGACACTTTATTCCATTTTTCAGATCCTCCCTGAATTTTCTTTGTGTCAGTACATAAATACACGTATTGGTGCAGATACTTAAAAACTGCAACATATCTGCACATTGTTGTAAAATATATGTCGGAGAACTGAAATGTTTATCTGTGTAGCCAAAATTCTCCGTTTGCCAATTTATAGAATGTATTACATAGGGCATCCACAGTAATATGAAATTCCCCGAAACAGCGAACAACAGTATCATTGATTTTTTCCGGTTTTCCACCTCTGAATCTCTTTCATTCCCACTGTTTCTCTGGAGTCTCTTGCGTATTTTATTTGCCGCTATCACGTGTCTAACTGTTAAAGCATTGAACAGAAGAATAAAGCAGATTGGTAATAATGGTGTTACGATGCTGTCGAACAACTCGTGAATTTTCCACCAGTGTGAAGTGAAGTATTCACGCGTAGGAACGCAACGCCAAGGGACGTTATTAATTATTAGGTAAGGCTCGACTTGAAAATAAAATGGAATACATCTCACGCAGCTCAATGCCACGACTATTAGTGAAACGGTTGTCGCTGTTTTCTCAGTACAATATTTCTTCCGTAGATTTTGACAGCAAATCGCGAGGTAACGATCGAAAGTGAAAGCAACTGTTAACCAAACGGAGCAGTCCATACTTGCGACTTTAAACCAAAGCGTAAGGGCGCATACCGGTGTAATGTGCAGGAAATCAGCGTACTGGTAAAGGTTATTAAGCAGGTCCACTACGATAGCAATGACAACCACCGTGAAATCAGCCGCTGCCATTCCCACCAGGTAGCGAGTGATACATTTGGAGAGTCCACACTTTCCGCGCGATAGAATCCCAATCGCCGTTAAATTAACTGTAAGTAAAACGGAAAACAGAGAGAAAATGTCAGAAACATTCAAACGAATCAGCATCAAATGTTTTGCATGGCAGGGACGTTCCTGGGCATCCTTCCAGACGCCACTATCTGAAAACGCTGCCTACGTTATCAGCTCACCTGCATATCACTTGTGGAAGCAAACGGCAAGTGTGAGTCATACTTCGTAATGCACAGCTGGGAGGCAAGGGGGTGAACAATCCTTTAGCTGTTAGTAGGTTTTTTGCAAATGTACCGAGGATACCTGCAATAATAAAAGATAAGCGATTGGAAAAACTTTAAGCGACAGACGACACCTGTGGAAAAGTGAAACACTAAGAATTAAGTTCATGTCCGTGGTGGGTAGGTGCTTTGAGGTGGATGGAACAAAATGGCCAACTCTGATGGCGCGAATAAGCAACGCCAAGTGTGGCTGGAATAATATTAACCGACAGTGAGAGCAGATAAAACAATGAATGTTTTAGAGATACACATAAGGCGCGGTTAGATTCTCTTCGGCCTACTGAGTCCGTACCGCCTAACCGCCTAACGATCTCCGCACAAGAACCCCATCCTACACACTAGGGATAATTTAAATGTATACCAAGCAGATTAACCGACAAACCTGTACGTCTTTATTATGTTGGAGGAAATCGGAACACCCGGAAACCACCATGCTTGTCAAAGGGAGAAGTACAAACTCTGTACAGACTGCACCTGTAGTCAGGGTCCAACCCGGGTCTCTGGCGCTGTCAGGCAGCAACTTGACCACAGCGCCACCTAACAGATACAAAAGGTAGAGCATAGATCCAAAGAGCTATACATATATAGAACACATTGTCCGTGCTGACCATATTGGCAAACTTGTCTCGCCCCATCTCATGTCAAATTGCCAGACTTCCCGGAGGTGTGAGATTGTGCTAATTGAGCATGCACATCAAAACCAATGTTATGTGGTGATCAGATGTTGCACAACAAGGCTATCCCGGTAAGGCGAGTTATCCGGTTACAAAGTTCGGTATTTAATGCAGAAGACGGTAGCATTCGCAGGGGAAGATGACGTGTTGTTGGAGTTGGATGATCAGCCATGATCATATTGAATGGCGGTGCAGGCTCGAGGGGCCGAATGGCCTACTCCTGCACCTATTTTCTATGTTTCTATGTTGTTCCTCAATTTTGTGCTCAGCGTCTGCAAACAGGCCAGAGACGCAATAGGATGGAGATTTAAACCGACATGAAGATACAGTTCAGGTTCCCCCTCACGGTCTGAGCGCGTGTTTAATGAAGCATTGATCCAACTTATCTTAATTACCAGTCTAACTGCTTGGCTACATTGAAGAATGTCCTTTCGTCATATTTAGTAGAACGGACTGAAACGATGCAGCGCCGCATTTCCCAATTATTACCGTTATGTGCCCGTGACTCACACTAGAATGATCTTCTTCCGCAAATTTTATCAATTAATGTCCCATCTCCCACTGTTCAAATTATCATGTTGAGGTAGTTAATTACCTTTGCTTACGGCCATGTTGGTTTTCCCCTCGTGGATTGAAACCCGTTGTTCTATCTACACCTCCCGACCCGAACGGCAATTGCCATTCTCTCCCTCCTGTCTCGTGCGGTTTCAGAGCTTTTGACTTTGAACCTTAACTCTGTTCCTCTTTACAAAGTTGCCGTCCAACAACCTCGTATTTCATTGATAATCTGACAAGATATCTTTGATCATTGGAATGTGTGGATCTAAGCACAATAAAGATTGGCCACTTTGCCCATTTTGGTGTCCCTGCAAGTCAGCAATGGGGTTCCAGTTTAGTCGAACATCTGGTGCATCGCTTCACGTAAACGAACCGAATCTCCGCTGAAGAACTCACACCCCCACAGGAACAAAATTGGTCCAATATATCCGGTAATACCGGGACGTGGTTCATGGCTGGGTGTACCGTGTACGTTGCTTTGGATAGGAAACACAATATCGAGTCAGCTGACACCCCACGCCTCCAGTCCTACGGAGGCATTTGTACGCGTGGGTCAGGAGGAATCCATTGTCTGTTACTGTCGAGATATCCTGGTCTCCAAAATAACCGACACAGCAGGTTGAAGGAGTTACAATTGTGGGAGGGAATTGGGAATTGATCTGTTTTCCACGTAAAATGTTTTGTTTGCCAGCACAAAGTTTTCAAGAGAATCAAGAGTTAAGAATATTTTTTTGCCATATGTCTCAGATTGAACACTTAAATTCTTACTTACAGCAGCACAACATAATTTGTACACTGTGCACTGTACACAATATAATAGATGAGAACAAAAGAGCGCAGAGCTCAGAGCACACACACAGAGCTCACAGAATGCCTCGTGTGCGATTTCACGAAGGTGAAACGTTGTCAATAAAGCCGGCATTAATATCAACTGCAAAGACACCTCTTGATTAGTGATCGAGTCAGTGGACAGATTGGAGTACAACAATAGAAAGACGAAGCACACACAGAGCAACCAGATTGAGAGTCTTACCGGGAATGCCAACCACTGCAAGTAGAGGATAGTAAATGCTCGCTATCATGTATATTGCTGGATATGTCATTTTGTTTGTGAAGCTGCGATTATCTGTACACAAGATTCCACATGAACGATGTATTACCGATTGGTTTAAACTGCTCTTATAGACGACACTTAAATAGTGGGATAAACTCTTGAACTCGCATTAGCCACAAACCACTGAACAAACACGGTAATCTATTTTTACCCATTAGGTAATTCTGCAAAGCATTATACTCCTGGGTTGAGCAACATGCCCGCACACAATATGGTTAGTGTATCGCCGTATTGATGTTATTTAGAATTTCAGCGTGATTTCTGCAGTGGGTGTGGCACGTGGTCTCCAGCACTTGTCTACTGCAGATATTTCACTGTAATATCACGAATCCACATTGAACGGCATTTGAAGGACCATGGCATGGATAGAGAGCTTATTTTCGAGAAGCCGGTTGGAATTTGTAGACATATTAATGACCTGTACATTTCCCGAATACAAATAACCCCCCCCCCCCCCACTGGAGGTCGCAGGCTCAGGAAATAAATGTCCGCTGAACTTTCATCGTTGCAATCTCTTGTCTGCTTTAATTTTGATCTTTGTCTGCATTATACATATAGTATTCACGGTCTTCTTACTCCACTGCGATTGCTGACAGTTTCGCTCCTGTCTGAATGAAGCTTCCATCTGATCACAGATGCTATCTTCATATTTTCAGAAGAGAACGTCCTTTTAACCTTTTGGAGCCAAATATATTGAACATCACTTGATCAGTAGCCGACTCTGTCATATCACCACGTGCATCTCCAGATGCTTCTTACCTCTTCGGAGAGTACCTACTCCCACAATTTGCTGAAGTGGTTCCTTGCAGAACAAAACCATGTGACAAGTTTCTCGAGGTCCAAACTAAATCTCCGTCTTTTAGGTTCTGCGGTCCGGAATGCCTCTGACATGGGGACACCTTACTCAATATCTATTCTTGCTAGGCCTCTTATCATTGTGTACATGTTCAGCAAGTTTCTGCAGAGCGGGAAGTTCCAAAGAAGATAAAATACATCTTATCGTCTATTTTATTATAACTGAACAGTTCGCTTTGGGTAACATCCCATTTACATCTCCTGTACTTGATTCGGTGCAGTCAGCTTCTTCCTATTGCATTTGAACCAGACTATACATAATATTCCAGAAACAATATACATTAGTACGGCGATCTCCCTGTTCTTATAAATAATGTTCTGATTGATGATGAACTGATCTGCACTCATCTCTGTTAGCCAATCTTCAGCCCACTTGCCCAGCCTGCAGTAACTTTTGATAACCATGAATCTATGAATCCACCTTGATTAGAGCCATCTGCAAATTTACCAATCAGCACCATGTACATTCCCATCCGACTTATTGATGTAAACCATAAACAGTAATCGGTCAAGCACCAATCCCCAAGGTATAGCTATCGTCACATGCCCCCAATCCGAAAATGAAACTTCCCCCATCAACCTTTGCTTTCTTCCATTAAACCGGATTTAAGTTCAATTGGCTCGATCTTCCTGGATCCCAATAATCCTGGGACATTCCTGAGCGGTCTACTGTGCGGAATCTTAATAGAGGCCTTGTTGAACTACATATAGACAACGTATACGGCCTTATCGGCTTCGGAAGCCGCGGTTAGAAGTGGCCGTTCCAGGTGGCCCAGCCGCTGAGAGGACTCTCCCGACGCCGGGGTAACACCACCCGGCGAGAACGGCCAGGAACATCCGTAGAGGCAATAGCGGAGGCCTCAATTGGCCTGACTTTGGGGGAACTGGGGATGGGGACTGGACATTGTGCCTTCCCCCACAGTGGTAACCATTGTGGGGGGATGATTCTTGTGTGTGAGTGAATATTTTAGTTTGTGTCCAAGATGGCTGTCGGAAAGGAGAGTGCACGCTGGCGCGGTTTGGCTGCCGCTGCTCTCTCTTCACATTGTGTTTTTGATTTTTTGTCTTTGGGTCGAATTCTGTCTTTAATTTGTGTATTGGTGATGTCTTTATTATTTATTTTATTCCGATTATAAGTTTTATTACTCTTGTTAATATCTGTAAGGTGTCCTTGAGACTTTTGAAATGCGCCCACAAATAACATTTATTATTATTATTATTATTATTATTAGAAACGATAGAACCATATATTGGTACAGCAAATTGGAACCATATAATCATATAACAATTACAACATGGAAACAGGCCATCTCGGCCCTACATGTCCGTGCCGAACAATTATTTTCCCCTAGTCCCATCTACCTGCACTCAGATAATAACCCTCCATTCCCATCCATATAACTATCCAATTTATTTTTAAATGATAAAATCGAACCTGCCTCCACCACTTCCACTGGAAGCTCATCCCACACAGCTACCACTCTCTGAGTAAAGAGGTTCCCCCTCATGTTACCCCTAAACATTTGTCCCTTAATTCTGAAGTCATGTCCTCTTGCTTGAATCTTCCCTACTCTCAATGGGAAAAGCTTGTCCACGTCAACTGTGTATATCCCTCTCATCAATTTAAAGACCTCTATCAATCCCCCCTTAACCTTCTGCCCTCCAAAGAATAAAGACCTAACTTGTTCAACCTTTCTCTGTAACTTAGTTGCTGAAACCCAGGCAACATTCTAGTAAATCTCCTCTGTACTCTCTATTTTGTTGACATCCGTCCTATAATTGGGCGACCAAAATTGTGCACCATACTCCAGAATTGGTCTCACCAATGCCTTGTACATTTTAACATTACATCCCAACTTCTATACTCAATGCTCTGATTTTAAAAGGCTAGCACACCAAAGCTTTCTTTACCACCCTATCTACATGAGGTCCCACCTTCAGGGAACTGTGCACAGTTATTCCTAGATCCCTCTGTTCAACTGCATTCCTCAACTCACTACCATTTACCATGTAGTCTAATTTTGATTTGTCCTGCCAAGATGTAGCACCTCACACTTATCAGCATTAAACTCCATCTGCCATCTTTCAGCCCACTCTTCCAAATGGCCTAAATCTCTCTGTAGACTTTGAAAATCTACTTCATTATCCACAACACCACCTATCTTAATATCATCTACATACTTACTAATCCAATTTACCACACCATCATCCAGATCATTGATGTACATGACAAACAATAGTGGACCCAGCACAGATCCCTGTGGCACCCCACTAGTCACCGGCCTCCAACCTGACAAACACCCATCCACCATTACTCTCTGGCATCTCCCATTCAGCCACTGTTGAATCCATCTTGCTACTCCACCATTAATACCCAACAATTGAACCTTCTTAACCAACCTTCCATGAGGAACCTTGTCAAAGGCCTTACTGAAGTCCATATAGACAACATCCACTGCTATGCCCACATCAATTTCCCGAGTAACCTCTTCAAAAAATTCAAGAAGATTAGTCAAACATGACCTTCCAGGCACAAATCCATGTTGACTGTTCCTAATCAGACCCTGTTTATACAGATGCTTATATATATTATCTCTAAGTATCATTTCCATTAATTTGCCCAACACTGACGTCAAACTAACAGGTCTATAATTGCTAGGTTTACTCTTAGAACCCTTTTTAAACAATGGAACAACATGCGCAATACGCCAATCCTCCGACACTATTAGGGAAGTCCAGGACAAGGGGTCACAGCTTAAGGATAAGGGGGAAATCCTTTAAAACCGAGATGAGAAAAACTTTTTTCACACAGAGAGCGGTGAATCTCTGGAACTCTCTGCCACAGAGGGTAGTTGAGGGCAGTTCATTGGCTATATTTAAGAGGGAGTTAGATGTGGCCCTTGTGGCTAAGGGGATCAGGGGGTATGGAGAGAAGGCAGGTACGGGATACTGAGTTGGATGATCAGCCATGATCATATTGAATGGCGGTGCAGGCTTGAAGGGCCGAATGGCCTACTCCTGCACCTAATTTCTATGTTTCTATATATTCCCGTTTCTAATGACAATTGAAATATTTCTGTCATAGCCCCTGCTATTTCTACACTAACTTCCCTCAATGTCCTAAGAAATATCCTGTCAGGACCTGGAGACTTATTGCTCCAGCCCAGGCAGCAGCCTCCCCATCAGGCGCTGGGCGACGGACATGGACATGGACTGGAGGGAGGCCAAGGGCGGGGATCTACCTGAGGACCCCGAGCGAGGCGGCGGGCGGGCGGGCGGTCGTCGTACCGGGCTTGGCCCACGGCAGGAGCCTCCCCACATCCTCAATGTTGCACTCCTCAAAATACATATTTTATTAAAAAATGGGTACATAAAAAGAAAAAATGTTTTGAGGAGTGCAAAATTGAATGTAAAAGTGAATTAGCTAGCGACATGGGAAAAATGACGGGATTTCATTTCACACATAGTTTTAATATATAATTGATATATGCTATACTAATCTATGGTTCTATCGTTTCTGCGTATACGTTGTCTATATGGAATTCAGCAAGGCCTCTATTAAGACTAGTGGGCCGTTGGGTCCCAGCTTCACATGGGAGGGCTGGTCCCCGACGCAATATTCTAACTCTACCAATTCCAATGTTGCTGGGCAGTTGGGGGGGGGGGGGGGGTGTTTGGAGCGCTAACATGGGTATTGTGGGCCGAAGGGACTTGTGACTAGAGGGCTAGTATGGACATTGTGTGCCCAATAGATTGTTGGTCTGGCAGCTCCGTCACTGAGGCCAGGCAGCTTAGTTACTCAGGCCTGGCAGGCTGGGAGCTGCGAAACTGCCAGAAATTCTGCCGAAAACAGGTGACAGACTCTGTGAGAGAGAAGGTGGAGAGGGTGGACTGAATAGATTCTTGGGCTCGAAGTTCAGTGAGTCACGGCTGGTGGGCTGGCAGTTCATTTAGTCAGGGCTGATGAGATGGCAGTTCAGTGACTTACGGCTGGTGGGCTGGCAGTTAACATATGGCTGGTGTGCTGGCAGTACAGTTACTCACACACACACACACACACTCACTCACTCACACCCTCACGCACACTCCGCCCCCCCCCCCCCCCCACACACACACAGACACACATTCACTCACACATACACCCACCCACACACACAAACACTCACATACACTCCCATACACACTCACACACACACACTCATATACACTCACACACATATACACATACACACTCGCACATATACACACATACACTCACATGACTGGTATGTCCAGCTAGTTTCGTGATGGTCTACCCTGATCTATGGTAACCAAACTGTTCCTACTTGGAACTTGCAGAGGTTACTGTGTAAGGCACCTTGCCAATGTTTCTACATCAACCTGATCTTATCCCAGAGACAATAAAAACGACTAGACAGCCCATGCTGGCAGTAAACCCACACGGTATTGGGGGTTCAGTATTGATGTGGATAGAGCTGGCTGGCAGACAGGAAGCAAAGAGTAGGAGTAAACGGGTCCTTTTCAGAATGGCAGGCAGTGACTAGTGGGTTACCGCAAGACCCCAGCTATTTACAATATATATTAATGATTTGGCGAGGGAATTGAATGCAACATCTCCAAGTTTGCGGATTACACGAAGCTGGGGGGCAGTGTTAGCTGTGAGGAGGATGCTAGGAGGCTGCAAGTGACTTGGATAGGCTGGGTGAGTGGGAAAATGCATGGCGGTTGCAGTATAATGTGGATAAATGTGAAGTTATCCACCTTGGTGGAAAAAACAGGAAAGTAGACTATTATCTGAATGGTGTCCGATTAGGGAAAGGTAAGATGCAACGACACCAGGATCCCATGGTACACCAGTCATTGAAAGTAGGCATGCATGTGCAGCAGGCAGTGAAGAAAGCGAATGGTATGTTAGCATTCATAGCAAAATGATTTGAGTATAGGAGCAGGGGGGTTCTACCGCAGTTGTACAGGGTCTTGGTGAGACCACACCTGGAGTATTGCGTATAGTTCTGGTCTCCTAATCTGAGGAAAGACATTCTTGCCATAGAGGGGGTACAGAGAAGGTTCACCAGACTGATTCCTGGGATGTCAGGACTTTCATATGGAGAAAGACTGGATAGACTCGACTTGTACTCGCTAGAATTTAGAAGATTGAGGGGGGATCTTATAGAAACTTACAAAATTCTTAAGGGGTTGGACAGACTAGATGCAGGAAGATTGCTTCCGATGTTGGGGAAGTCCAGAACAAGGGGTCACAGTTTAAGGATAAGGGGGAATTCTTTTAGGACCGTGATGAGAAAAACTTTTTTCACACAGAGAGTGGCGAATCTCTGGAATCCTCTGCCACAGAAAGTAGTTGAGGCCAATTCATTGGCTATATTTAAGAGGGAGTTAGATGTGGCCATTGTGGCAAAATGTATCAGGGGGTTTGTAGAGAAGGCAGGTACAGGATACTGAGTTGGATGATCAGCCATGATCATATTGAATGGCGGTGCAGGCTCGAAGGGCCGAATGGCCTCTACTCCTGCACCTATTTTCTATGTTTCTATGTTTCTATGCTGGGCCGACAGACTGCTTCATTTCGGAGTTCACGGAGGTTAATAACGAGACCTTACTTATCAGCGTCTCGAACCCCAGGTCGATTATCTTTCTTGGAGCTTCAGTGAAGATCCATTTGCAGACTCTGTCCATCATGCTTGTCATTTCTGTTAGATAGCTGATGCCGCTGGCCAACTTCTCTTGTAGTGGCTTGTCCGTCCCCGAGGGAGCAGCAATTTTAGAGGCAAGAGCTCGCAGCTTTTCCTCATGCGATTGTCGTACATCATGCATTACAGCATGGGATCAGGGTACATAGTCATGTTCGGGGTCATGTTTGAAGTCAGTTTGTACAGATCTCTGACACTCTTAATAGTGGGAGAAAAATTGCACCCTGAACCAGTCGTTGCTATATCCGTATGCCTTGGACTGTCTGTGCCTGTTTCCGCAACACGAAGCATAAAATATATGGCTCCATCTCCATCATTTCATACATCCGAGCGAGAGGACTTATGCAACCCTGAACCAGGAACTGCCTCAGGCATGTGTGCATATACTTTGGCACCATCTCCATGACTCCATTCATCCGAGTGGGATGACTTATGCAACCCTGAACCAGGAGCTGCCTCAGGCATGTGTGCATATACTTTGGCACCATTTCCATCACTATGTTCATACGAGTGGGTGGAATATTGCAACCCTGAACCAGGAGCTGCTGCGCATGCGCAGCGCTAGTTTCTTGGCGGTTTTTTTATATATGGATTGCCGTTTTCTGAAGTGTATCTTAGGAAACAAAGAGAGAAGAATGGGGTTGGTGTACCAATAAGTACATCTCTTGGTGCTATATGCTTCTAAATACCGTATTTCCCGGGTGCAGGGTGGGGGGGGGGGGGGGAGTTCCTTTCATAGCGTTTGGGGCGTCTGTCCCGGGGTCAAGTTGTAGGGAGGCCAGGAGCGTTGTGAAGGAGGGGATCGGGATCATGCCACTTGCGACGCTCCTTGCACGGAGCCACCGCATTGAGGCACGGGGTGGCTGTGAGCGGAACCGCGCCGGACAGCGGAACCGCCCGCCACCTCAGCGCATTCTACCGGCCCCCGCTCACCTCTGGCAGCTCTCTCCTGCCGCTCACCGGCCTCACTCATGTCAGCCGCTTCCCGCAAATCCTTAAATTCTGACAGCGCGATTGAGGTTACTCGGTTATGGGAATTTAAGGATTTGCAGGAAGCGGCTGACATGAGCGAAGTCGGGTGAGAGATGTTCAGACGGAGAGCACTGCCAGAGGTGAGCGGACCAGCAGAAGGCGCTGAAGTGGCGGCTGTTGTCGGGTCCCTGCGGCCGCTTGCAGCTACCCGAGCTGCTTCTATCCCCGGCTACAATGCGGCGGCTCTGCGTCCGGAGCGCCGCAGCAACGGTGAGTGAGTTACTGGCATTATCCCCGACACCCTCCTTCTCATCACACCTGCCCTACCCGCAACTTTATCCCTGGCACAGGCTCTCCACACGCTGTGAAAGGAACTCTCCTCCCAATTGGTCCCTTGAACAAGTGTTGTCATTCAATAAGATGACAACTGATTCAACTTTTCCCTGTGCTCCCGTTTTCCCCACCATCTCTCCACCTGCCATCACCCTTCACCACCCACCATTCATTAATTCAGAATGAAGGAGACTTGGAAGCCTTGGGCGAATTGAATTGTTACTGTCTTTATTTTTATTTTTTATTTTTACGTAGAAAACAATCTGCGCACGCGCGGTTTACCTTTTTATTTTAAGTCGACAGACTGCCTACCTTGAGTAATTACTCACGGCACTTGCCTGCCTTGAAGCTGTGATCCTATTGACTCTCTGTCACCGCTCACTCCCTATCCTTTTCCCCACCCTCAATCGCTCCCCTTTCAAGGATACAAAGGACATTTATTATCACATCCACCAATTAGTGTAATGAAACTTGACTTGCCATTACAGCACACAAATAAAGATAAGACATAACATTAAAGAATTTAACAATAAACATAAAAACATCCCCCCACAATGGCTCCCACTGTGAAGAAAGGCACAAAGTCCAGTCCCCATCGCCTTGTTCATCCATAGTCAGGCCTATTGAGGCCTCCGCTGTCGCCGCTACGGCTGCCCGATGTTACAGGCCCTCTCGCCGAGTGATGGTGCTCCTGCGTCGGGAGAACCTTCTCAGCGGCTTGGGACACCTGGAACTGCTGGAGACCGCGGCTTCCGAAGCAAGGAAGAGGAGCCCCCCCCCCCCCCCCCCCCCCCCCCCCCCCCCCCCCCCCCCCCCCCCCCCCCCACATAAAAAAGAATGGACCTCCAAACAAAACACGTTTTAACACACTATAAATAAAAGAAAGTGAAAAGACAAACAGCTGCAGGCTGGGCAGCCAACTGGACGACGCCCCCACTACCTCACTAAAGACAATGTTTAAATCACATTTCTTCTCCTCCCATCACACACTCCATCAACTCTCATAGCTTCTGTATTGGCAGCAGAGATCACGGTGTGATGTCATTTTCGGTATTCGGAATCTTCACGGTAGCTTGTGTAAATGAGATCCCATAGTGATTGGACGTCTGTGAGATGCCATTGTGACATCATCACTGGAAACTGCTGGAAAAGTCTCTCACTCACCTGCAGTTACTATTTTCAATTTTTTTTTTAAACTTCAAATATCAATAGCCTTTGAAATATACCATCAAATGTAAAGAAACTTGATACTAATGACCACGGGAAAAGGCTGAGTAAGATGTTGCTAAAATTCACGCAATTGTGTACCGTTTAAGCGTAGTTTCTTGATCTCACAGACAGAGACAGACAGACAGACAAACTAGATGGTTCTTTGAATACTATACCAAGTGCGGACCCATCGTGTCTGCTCCCCCAACGCACACGTTCCCAACCCGTAGCTCCCGTGGGAGGTATGGTCCTATACTCAAGCAGTTCCCGAACGTCTAATTCCAGCAGGTCTCCCTCAACAACGCTCTTTAAAAAAATCCAATTGCACTTGCGCTGCGTGTACAATAGCAATTTTCTCCCCCGCTAGTCGAGCCATTGTGATGTCACCAGTTGAGGTTGGTCGGATTACATTCAAAGTATTTTGATTTTTGTTAACTTTAATCAGTAATCAGTCGAGAAATAAAGCATAAAATGTTCCGTGAAGGTGCTCACTGCCAAGAGGGGGGAAACGTGAATCAGAATATGTAAAAACCTAGTGAAAGTTCCCATTTTAAAGCTTTAATTGCGAATAACGTGAAATATAGGATGAAATCTTCAGTGAAGATGATCACTGCTAAGAGCCATTGTGACGTCATCTGTGAAAGCTGGTCGTTTTTAATTCAAAGTCTTTTGACGTTTTTAAACTTCTTGCTTACTTTTAATCACAAACAAGTCGAGAAATAAAGCATAAAATGTTCAGTGCAGGTGATCTCGGCCTCGAGGGGGGGAATGTCAATCGGAATATGTAAAAATGTAATCGGTACCGCGTAGTGTTTTTGTGAAGATGTAAAGACAGCCACATATACACACACACATAATATACACACACATACACGCGTACAAGACCAGACAAGATATATGCGTATATTCCTCTTAAACGTATACATTGTATTTGATTTTCTTTAACTCGCGGGCAAATTGAACTAGCTTGGATGCGCCATATGCGGTTCGGCGTGGACGAGTTGGGGCGAAGGGTGTGTTTTCGTGCTCTTTGGCAGGGGCGCTGCCTAGCCCGACAACGTCTTCGAGTCATCAACCTCTTTTGTGTGATAGTGCAATAGACTTCAACACAACACTTTAAGGGGTACACAGATTGGGCGCCGCGCTGGAATATGATTTCAACAAGAAAGGCTAGCATGAGGACATTCAGACTCACGCATGTGGAATGATCACAGGCATTCAACAGGCACCAGGCAAAGCAATCACCCAACCTGCGTTTGGTCTTTCCAAAGTAAATGAGGCAGCACTGAGAATGCAGAATACTAGATTAGCAGACGTCTATGATTAGTAAGGGTGTCAGGGGTTATGGGGAGAAGGCGGGAGAATGGCGCTGAGACGGAAAGATAGATCAACCATGATTGAATGACGCAGTAGACTTGATGGGCCGAATAGCCTAATTCTGCTCTTAGAAGTCATGAACTTGTGAACGTGTGAACATGTAAATAAATCGATGCCCCACTTGCTGAGGGGGTGTTGTCATTTCTACCGTTGTTTTCCTCAATAAGGAAAATAATCGAATAATCCGAAGAGCAAAACGCCTTACCCAGAGAAGGGACTGAGCTGTAAACGGTTTCATGGGAAATCTAAATATACGGTCTGTCTGAAACAGAGTTAATGCACGAACGAGTAGGTTGACATCAATCTTCCGGTGCCTTGAACCTCATAGAAGAACCGACATTTTGACTATTGTCATAATAATCTCAACAAGAACTCGGTTCGGATCCCGTAGAACAGGACCCCCGAAATACGTCCAGCGCTTAGTATTTCGATGTTGCATATTTAATCACAGCGTATTTAAGGTAATTACATTTCTCGTTACAAACGCCTTCCTCATGCCAAAGCCTGGACCAGTACTGCCATCATCTCAGGTTTATTAATGCAACAACCATGCCTCCGGTATTTATTTACCTGTACTCCGATTGTTTAAGCCCCTACAACAGACTCAATCCTGTCAGCTATCGGCATGCCTTGGTTAAGGTATAATCATGAAAATACTAAACCCCGTCAAATATATTTCTGAAAACAACAACCAATTGCATTTAGCCACTTTGTTATTTACAAAGCTGCCCGTTCAATGTGAACAGACACTTTATTCCATTTTTCAGATCCTCCCTGAATTTTCTTTGTGTCAGTACATAAATACACGTATTGGTGCAGATACTTAAAAATTGCAACACATCTGCACATTGTTGTAAAATATATGTCGGAGAACTGTAATGTTTATCTGTGTAGCCAAAATTCTCCGTTTGCCAATTCATAGAATGTATTACATAGGGCATCCACAGTAATATGAAATTCCCCGAAACAGCGAACAACAGTATCATTGATTTTTTCCGGTTTTCCACCTCTGAATCTCTTTCATTCCCACTGTTTCTCTGGAGTCTCTTGCGTATTTTATTTGCCGCTATCACGTGTCTAACTGTTAAAGCATTGAACAGAAGAATAAAGCAGATTGGTAATAATGGTGTTACGATGCTGTCGAACAACTCGTGAATTTTCCACCAGTGTGAAGTGAAGTATTCACGCGTAGGAACGCAACGCCAAGGGACGTTATTAATTATTAGGTAAGGCTCGACTTGAAAATAAAATGGAATACATCTCACGCAGCTCAATGCCACGACTATTAGTGAAACGTTTGTCGCTGTTTTCTCAGTACAATATTTCTTCCGTAGATTTTGACAGCAAATCGCGAGGTAACGATCGAAAGTGAAAGCAACTGTTAACCAAACGGAGCAGTCCATACTTGCGACTTTAAACAAAAGCGTAAGGGCGCATACCGGTGTAATGTGCAGGAAATCAGCGTACTGGTAAAGGTTATTAAGCTGCTTCACTACGATAGCAATGACAACCACCGTGAAATCAGCCGCTGCCATTCCCACCAGGTAGCGAGTGATACATTTGGAGAGTCCACACTTTCCGCGCGATAGAATCCCAATCGCCGTTAAATTAACTGTAAGTAAAACGGAAAACAGAGAGAAAATGTCAGAAACATTCAAACGAATCAGCATCAAATGTTTTGCATGGCAGGGACGTTCCTGGGCATCCTTCCAGACGCCACTATCTGAAAACGCTGCCTACGTTATCAGCTCACCTGCATATCACTTGTGGAAGCAAACGGCAAGTGTGAGTCATACTTCGTAATGCACAGCTGGGAGGCAAGGGGGTGAACAATCCTTTAGCTGTTAGTAGGTTTTTTGCAAATGTACCGAGGATACCTGCAATAATAAAAGATAAGCGATTGGAAAAACTTTAAGCGACAGACGACACCTGTGGAAAAGTGAAACACTAAGAATTAAGTTCATGTCCGTGGTGGGTAGGTGCTTTGAGGTGGATGGAACAAAATGGCCAACTCTGATGGCGCGAATAAGCAACGCCAAGTGTGGCTGGAATAATATTAACCGACAGTGAGAGCAGATAGAACAGTGAATGTTTTAGAGATACACATAAGGCGCGGTTAGATTCTCTTCGGCCTACTGAGTCCGTACCGCCTAACCGCCTAACGATCTCCGCACAAGAACCCCATCCTACACACTAGGGGTAATTTAAATGTATACCAAGCAGATTAACCGACAAACCTGTACGTCTTTATTATGTTGGAGGAAATCGGAACACCCGGAAACCACCATGCTTGTCAAAGGGAGAAGTACAAACTCTGTACAGACTGCACCTGTAGTCAGGGTCCAACCCGGGTCTCTGGCGCTGTCAGGCAGCAACTTGACCACAGCGCCACCTAACAGATACAAAAGGTAGAGCATAGATCCAAAGAGCTATACATATATAGAACACATTGTCCGTGCTGACCATATTGGCAAACTTGTCTCGCCCCATCTCATGTCAAATTGCCAGACTTCCCGGAGGTGTGAGATTGTGCTAATTGAGCATGCACATCAAAACCAATGTTATATGGTGATCAGATGTTGCACAACAGGGCTATCCCGGTAAGGCGAGTTATCCGGTTACAAAGTTCGGTATTTAATGCAGAAGACGGTAGCATTCGCAGGGGAAGATGACGTGTTGTTGGAGTTGGATGATCAGCCATGATCATATTGAATGGCGGTGCAAGCTCGAAGGGCCGAATGGCCTACTCCTGCACCTATTTTCTATGTTTCTATGTTGTTCCTCAATTTTGTGCTCAGCGTCTGCAAACAGGCCAGAGACGCAATAGGATGGAGATTTAAACCGACATGAAGATACAGTTCAGGTTCCCCCTCACGGTCTGAGCGCGTGTTTAATGAAGCATTGATCCAACTTATCTTAATTACCAGTCTAACTGCTTGGCTACATTGAAGAATGTCCTTTCGTCATATTTAGTAGAACGGACTGAAACGATGCAGCGCCGCATTTCCCAATTATTACCGTTATGTGCCCGTGACTCACACTAGAATGATCTTCTTCCGCAAATTTTATCAATTAATGTCCCATCTCCCCCTGTTCAAATTATCATGTTGAGGTAGTTAATTACCTTTGCTTACGGCCATGTTGGTTTTCCCCTCGTGGATTGAAACCCGTTGTTCTATCTACACCTCCCGACCCGAACGGCAATTGCCATTCTCTCCCTCCTGTCTCGTGCGGTTTCAGAGCTTTTGACTTTGAACCTTAACTCTGTTCCTCTTTACAAAGTTGCCGTCCAACAACCTCGTATTTCATTGATAATCTGACAAGATATCTTTGATCATTGGAATGTGTGGATCTAAGCACAATAAAGATTGGCCACTTTGCCCATTTTGGTGTCCCTGCAAGTCAGCAATGGGGTTCCAGTTTAGTCGAACATCTGGTGCATCGCTTCACGTAAACAAACCGAATCTCCGCTGAAGAACTCACACCCCCACAGGAACAAAATTGGTCCAATATATCCGGTAATACCGGGACGTGGTTCATGGCTGGGTGTACCGTGTACGTTGCTTTGGATAGGAAACACAATATCGAGTCAGCTGACACCCCACGCCTCCAGTCCTACGGAGGCATTTGTACGTGTGGGTCAGGAGGAATCCATTGTCTGTTACTGTCGAGATATCCTGGTCTCCAAAATAACCGACACAGCAGGTTGAAGGAGTTACAATTGTGGGAGGGAATTGGGAATTGGTCTGTTTTCCACGTAAAATGTTTTGTTTGCCAGCACAAAGTTTTCAAGAGAATCAAGAGTTAAGAATATTTTTTGCCATATGTCTCAGATTGAACACTTAAATTCTTACTTACAGCAGCACAACATAATTTGTACACTGTGCACTGTACACAATATAATAGATGAGAACAAAAGAGCGCAGAGCTCAGAGCACACACACAGAGCTCACAGAATGCCTCGTGTGCGATTTCACGAAGGTGAAACGTTGTCAATAAAGCCGGCATTAATATCAACTGCAAAGACACCTCTTGATTAGTGATCGAGTCAGTGGACAGATTGGAGTACAACAATAGAAAGACGAAGCACACACAGAGCAACCAGATTGAGAGTCTTACCGGGAATGCCAACCACTGCAAGTAGAGGATAGTAAATGCTCGCTATCATGTATATTGCTGGATATGTCATTTTGTTTGTGAAGCTGCGATTATCTGTACACAAGATTCCACATGAACGATGTATTGCCGATTGGTTTAAACTGCTCTTATAGACGACACTTAAATAGTGGGATAAACTCTTGAACTCGCATTAGCCACAAACCACTGAACAAACACGGTAATCTATTTTTACCCATTAGGTAATTCTGCAAAGCATTATACTCCTGGGTTGAGCAACATGCCCGCACACAATATGGTTAGTGTATCTTTTTAACAGGAGTCATGTATTTATTCAATGCTTTCCGCCGTATTGATGTTATTTAGAATTTCAGCGTGATTTCTGCAGTGGGTGTGGCACGTGGTCTCCAGCACCTTTCTACTGCAGATATTTCACTGTAATATCACGAATCCACATTGAACGGCATTTGAAGGACCATGGCATGGATAGAGAGCTTATTTTCGAGAAGCCGGTTGGAATTTGTAGACATATTAATGACCTGTACATTTCCCGAATACAAATAACCCCCTCCCCCCCCACTGGAGGTCGCAGGCTCAGGAAATAAATGTCCGCTGAACTTTCATCGTTGCAATCTCTTGTCTGCTTTAATTTTGATCTTTGTCTGCATTATACATATAGTATTCACGGTCTTCTTACTCCACTGCGATTGCTGACAGTTTCGCTCCTGTCTGAATGAAGCTTCCATCTGATCACAGATGCTATCTTCATATTTTCAGAAGAGAACGTCCTTTTAACCTTTTGGAGCCAAATATATTGAACATCACTTGATCAGTAGCCGACTCTGTCATATCACCACGTGCATCTCCAGATGCTTCTTACCTCTTCGGAGAGTACCTACTCCCACAATTTGCTGAAGTGGTTCCTTGCAGAACAAAACCATGTGACAAGTTTCTCGAGGTCCAAACTAAATCTCCGTCTTTTAGGTTCTGCGGTCCGGAATGCCTCTGACATGGGGACACCTTACTCAATATCTATTCTTGCTAGGCCTCTTATCATTGTGTACATGTTCAGCAAGTTTCTGCAGAGCGGGAAGTTCCAAAGAAGATAAAATACATCTTATCGTTTATTTTATTATAACTGAACAGTTCGCTTTGGGTAACATCCCATTTACATCTCCTGTATTTGATTCGGTGCAGTCAGCTTCTTCCTATTGCATTTGAACCAGACTATACATAATATTCCAGAAACAATATAAATTAGTACGGCGATCTCCCTGTTCTTATAAATAATGTTCTGATTGATGATGAACTGATCTGCACTCATCTCTGTTAGCCAATCTTCAGCCCACTTGCCCAGCTGATCAAGAGCCTGCTGTAACTTTTGATAACCATGAATCTATGAATCCACCTTGATTAGAGCCATCTGCAAATTTACCAATCAGCACCATGTACATTCCCATCCGACTTATTGATGTAAACCATAAACAGTAATCGGTCAAGCACCAATCCCCAAGGTATAGCTATCGTCACATGCCCCCAATCCGAAAATGAATCTTCCCCCATCAACCTTTGCTTTCTTCCATTAAACCGGATTTAAGTTCAATTGGCTTGATCTTCCTGGATCCCAATAATCATGGGACATTCCTGAGCGGTCTGCTGTGCGGAATCTTAATGGAGGCCTTGTTGAACTACATATAGACAACGTATACGGCCTTGTCGGCTTCGGAAGCGGCCGTTCCAGATGGCCCAGCCGCTGAGAGGATTCTTCCGACGCCGGGGTAAAACCACCCGGCGAGAACGGCCAGGAACATCGGGCCTCCGTAGAGGCAATAGCGGAGGCCTCAATAGGCCTGACTTTGGGGGAACTGGGGATGGGGACTGGACATTGTGCCTTCCCCCACAGTGGTAACCATTGTGGGGGGATGATTCTTGTGTGTGAGTGAATATTTTAGTTTGTGTCCAAGATGGCTGTCGGAAAGGAGAGTGCACGCTGGCGCGGTTTGGCTGCCGCTGCTCTCTCTTCACATTGTGTTTTTGATTTTTTGTCTTTGGGTCGAATTCTGTCTTTAATTTGTGTATTGGTGATGTCTTTATTATTTATTTTATTCCGATTATAAGTTTTATTACTCTTGTTAATATCTGTAAGGTGTCCTTGAGACTTTTGAAATGCGCCCACAAATAACATTTATTATTATTATTATTATTAGAAACGATAGAACCATATATTGGTACAGCAAATTGGAACCATATAATCATATAACAATTACAACACGGAAACAGGCCATCTCGGCCCTACATGTCCGTGCCGAACAATTATTTTCCCCTAGTCCCATCTACCTGCACTCAGATAATAACCCTCCATTCCCATCCATATAACTATCCAATTTATTTTTAAATGATAAAATCGAACCTGCCTCCACCACTTCCACTGGAAGCTCATCCCACACAGCTACCACTCTCTGAGTAAAGAGGTTCCCCCTCATGTTACCCCTAAACATTTGTCCCTTAATTCTGAAGTCATGTCCTCTTGCTTGAATCTTCCCTACTCTCAATGGGAAAAGCTTGTCCACGTCAACTGTGTATATCCCTCTCATCAATTTAAAGACCTCTATCAATCCCCCCTTAACCTTCTGCCCTCCAAAGAATAAAGACCTAACTTGTTCAACCTTTCTCTGTAACTTAGTTGCTGAAACCCAGGCAACATTCTAGTAAATCTCCTCTGTACTCTCTATTTTGTTGACATCCGTCCTATAATTGGGCGACCAAAATTGTGCACCATACTCCAGAATTGGTCTCACCAATGCCTTGTACATTTTAACATTACATCCCAACTTCTATACTCAATGCACTGATTTATGAAGGCCAGCACATCAAAAGCTTTCTTTACCACCCTATCTACATGAGGTCCCACCTTCAGGGAACTGTGCACAGTTATTCCTAGATCCCTCTGTTCAACTGCATTCCTCAAATCACTACCATTTACCATGTAGTCTAATTTTGATTTGTCCTGCCAAGATGTAGCACCTCACACTTATCAGCATTAAACTCCATCTGCCATCTTTCAGCCCACTCTTCCAAATGGCCTTAATCTCTCTGTAGACTTTGAAAATCTACTTCATTATCCACAACACCACCTATCTTAATATCATCTACATACTTACTAATCCAATTTACCACACCATCATCCAGATCATTGATGTACATGACAAACAATAGTGGACCCAGCACAGATCCCTGTGGCACCCCACTAGTCACCGGCCTCCAACCAGACAAACACCCATCCACCATTACTCTCTGGCATCTCCCATTCAGCCACTGTTGAATCCATCTTGCTACTCCACCATTAATACCCAACAATTGAACCTTCTTAACCAACCTTCCATGAGGAACCTTGTCAAAGGCCTTACTGAAGTCCATATAGACAACATCCACTGCTATGCCCATATCAATTTCCCGAGTAACCTCTTCAAAAAATTCAAGAAGATTAGTCAAACATGACCTTCCAGGCACAAATCCATGTTGACTGTTCCTAATCAGACCCTGTTTATACAGATGCTTATATATATTATCTCTAAGTATCATTTCCATTAATTTGCCCAACACTGACGTCAAACTAACAGGTCTATAATTGCTAGGTTTACTCTTAGAACCCTTTTTAAACAATGGAACAACATGCGCAATACGCCAATCCTCCGACATTATTAGGGAAGTCCAGGACAAGGGGTCACAGCTTAAGGATAAGGGGGAAATCCTTTAAAACCGAGATGAGAAAAACTTTTTTCACACAGAGAGCGGTGAATCTCTGGAACTCTCTGCCACAGAGGGTAGTTGAGGGCAGTTCATTGGCTATATTTAAGAGGGAGTTAGATGTGGCCCTTGTGGCTAAGGGGATCAGGGGGTATGGAGAGAAGGCAGGTACGGGATACTGAGTTGGATGATCAGCCATGATCATATTGAATGGCGGTGCAGGCTTGAAGGGCCGAATGGCCTACTCCTGCACCTAATTTCTATGTTTCTATATATTCCCGTTTCTAATGACAATTGAAATATTTCTGTCATAGCCCCTGCTATTTCTACACTAACTTCCCTCAATGTCCTAAGAAATATCCTGTCAGGACCTGGAGACTTATTGCTCCAGCCCAGGCAGCAGCCTCCCCATCAGGCGCTGGGCGACGGACATGGACATGGACTGGAGGGAGGCCAAGGGCGGGGATCTACCTGAGGACCCCGAGCGAGGCGGCGGGCGGGCGGGCGGTCGTCGTACCGGGCTTGACCCACGGCAGGAGCCTCCCCACATCCTCAATGTTGCACTCCTCAAAATACATATTTTATTAAAAAATGGGTACATAAAAAGAAAAAATGTTTTGAGGAGTGCAAAATTGAATGTAAAAGTGAATTAGCTAGCGACATGGGAAAAATGACGGGATTTCATTTCACACATAGTTTTAATATATAATTGATATATGCTATACTAATCTATGGTTCTATCGTTTCTGCGTATACGTTGTCTATATGGAATTCAGCAAGGCCTCTATTAAGACTAGTGGGCCGTTGGGTCCCAGCTTCACATGGGAGGGCTGGTCCCCGACGCAATATTCTAACTCTACCAATTCCAATGTTGCTGGGCAGTTGGGGGGGGGGGGGGGGTGTTTGGAGCGCTAACATGGGTATTGTGGGCCGAAGGGACTTGTGACTAGAGGGCTAGTATGGACATTGTGTGCCCAAAAGATTGTTGGTCTGGCAGCTCCGTCACTGAGGCCAGGCAGCTTAGTTACTCAGGCCTGGCAGGCTGGGAGCTGCGAAACTGCCAGAAATTCTGCCGAAAACAGGTGACAGACTCTGTGAGAGAGAAGGTGGAGAGGGTGGACTGAATAGATTCTTGGGCTCGCAGTTCAGTGAGTCACGGCTGGTGGGCTGGCAGTTCATTTAGTCAGGGCTGATGGGATGGCAGTTCAGTGACTTACGGCTGGTGGGCTGGCAGTTAACATATGGCTGGTGTGCTGGCAGTACAGTTACTTACTCACACACACACACACTCACTCACTCTCACACACACATTCACACATATACACACACACATATTCACCCACACACACACACATTCACACACACACACCCACCACACACACACACAAACACTCACATACACTCCCATACACACACACTCACACACACACACTCATATACACTCACACACATATACACATACACACTCGCACATATACACACATACTCTCACATGACTGGTATGGCCAGCTAGTTTCGTGATGGTCTACCCTGATCTATGGTAACCAAACTGTTCCTACTTGGAACTACAGGTCACACCTTCTCCTTCCCTCCCCCTCCCCCCACACACACAGGTTACACACTCCCTGACTGTACAGGCACGTGACTGGTCTCTACCATCCTGATCTTATCGAGCTAGTTGCTAAGGTGACTGTGTCAAACCCTGATCTCTCTCTTGGTAACCTCCAACTGTTGCTACTTGGATGATTATGTAGAGAGGCGGGCTGGCAGGATACTGTGTAAGGCACCTTGCCAATGTTTCTACATCAACCTGATCTTATCCCAGAGACAATAAAAACGACTAGACAGCCCATGCTGGCAGTAAACCCACACGGTATTGGGGGTTCAGTATTGATGTGGATAGAGCTGGCTGGCAGACAGGAAGCAAAGAGTAGGAGTAAACGGGTCCTTTTCAGAATGGCAGGCAGTGACTAGTGGGTTACCGCAACTGGGACCCCAGCTATTTACAATATATATTAATGATCTGGATGAGGGAATTGAAGGCAATATCTCCAAGTTTGCGGATGACACTAAGCTGGGGGGCAGTGTTAGGTGTGAGGATGCTAGGAGACTGCAAAGTGACTTGGATAGGCTGGGTGAGTGGGAAAATGCATGGCGGTTGCAGTATAATGTGGATTAATGTGAAATTATCCACCTTGGTGGCAAAAACAGGAAAGTAGACTATTATCTGAATGGTGTCCGATTAGGGAAAGGTAAGATGCAACGACACCAGGGATCCCATGGTACACCAGTCATTGAAAGTAGGCATGCATGTGCAGCAGGCAGTGAAGAAAGCGAATGGTATGTTAGCATTCATAGCAAAATGATTTGAGTATAGGAGCAGGGAGGTTCTACTGCAGTTGTACAGGGTCTTGGTGAGACCACACCTGGAGTATTGCGTACAGTTTTGGTCTCCTAATCTGAGGAAAGACATTCTTGCCATAGAGGGGGTACAGAGAAGGTTCACCAGACTGATTCCTGGGATGTCAGGACTTTCATATGGAGAAAGACTGGATAGACTCGACTTGTACTCGCTAGAATTTAGAAGATTGAGGGGGGATCTTATAGAAACTTACAAAATTCTTAAGGGGTTGGACAGACTAGATGCAGGAAGATTGCTTCCGATGTTGGGGAAGTCCAGAACAAGGGGTCACAGTTTAAGGATAAGGGGGAATTCTTTTAGGACCGTGATGAGAAAAACTTTTTTCACACAGAGAGTGGCGAATCTCTGGAATCCTCTGCCACAGAAAGTAGTTGAGGCCAATTCATTGGCTATATTTAAGAGGGAGTTAGATGTGGCCATTGTGGCAAAATGTATCAGGGGGTTTGTAGAGAAGGCAGGTACAGGATACTGAGTTGGATGATCAGCCATGATCATATTGAATGGCGGTGCAGGCTCGAAGGGCCGAATGGCCTCTACTCCTGCACCTATTTTCTATGTTTCTATGTTTCTATGCTGGGCCGACAGACTGCTTCATTTCGGAGTTCACGGAGGTTAATAACGAGACCTTACTTATCAGCGTCTCGAACCCCAGGTCGATTATCTTTCTTGGAGCTTCAGTGAAGATCCATTTGCAGACTCTGTCCATCATGCTTGTCATTTCTGTTAGATAGCTGATGCCGCTGGCCAACTTCTGTTGTAGTGGCTTGTCCGTCCCCGAGGGAGCAGCAATTTTAGAGGCAAGAGCTCGCAGCTTTTCCTCATGCGATTGTCGTACATCATGCATTACAGCATGGGATCAGGGTACATAGTCATGTTCGGGGTCATGTTTGAAGTCAGTTTGTACAGATCTCTGACACTCTTAATAGTGGGAGAAAAATTGCACCCTGAACCAGTCGTTGCTATATCCGTATGCCTTGGACTGTCTGTGCCTGTTTCCGCAACACGAAGCATAAAATATATGGCTCCATCTCCATCATTTCATACATCCGAGCGAGAGGACTTATGCAACCCTGAACCAGGAACTGCCTCAGGCATGTGTGCATATACTTTGGCACCATCTCCATGACTCCATTCATCCGAGTGGGATGACTTATGCAACCCTGAACCAGGAGCTGCCTCAGGCATGTGTGCATATACTTTGGCACCATTTCCATCACTATGTTCATACGAGTGGGTGGAATATTGCAACCCTGAACCAGGAGCTGCTGCGCATGCGCAGCGCTAGTTTCTTGGCGGTTTTTTTATATATGGATTGCCGTTTTCTGAAGTGTATCTTAGGAAACAAAGAGAGAAGAATGGGGTTGGTGTACCAATAAGTACATCTCTTGGTGCTATATGCTTCTAAATACCGTATTTCCCGGGTGCAGGGTGGGGGGGAGTTCCTTTCATAGCGTTTGGGGCGTCTGTCCCGGGGTCAAGTTGTAGGGAGGCCAGGAGCGTTGTGAAGGAGGGGATCGGGATCATGCCACTTGCGACGCTCCTTGCACGGAGCCACCGCATTGAGGCACGGGGTGGCTGTGAGCGGAACCGCGCCGGACAGCGGAACCGCCCGCCACCTCAGCGCATTCTACCGGCCCCCGCTCACCTCTGGCAGCTCTCTCCTGCCGCTCACCGGCCTCACTCATGTCAGCCGCTTCCCGCAAATCCTTAAATTCTGACAGCGCGATTGAGGTTACTCGGTTATGGGAATTTAAGGATTTGCAGGAAGCGGCTGACATGAGCGAAGTCGGGTGAGAGATGTTCAGACGGAGAGCACTGCCAGAGGTGAGCGGACCAGCAGAAGGCGCTGAAGTGGCGGCTGTTGTCGGGTCCCTGCGGCCGCTTGCAGCTACCCGAGCTGCTTCTATCCCCGGCTACAATGCGGCGGCTCTGCGTCCGGAGCGCCGCAGCAACGGTGAGTGAGTTACTGGCATTATCCCCGACACCCTCCTTCTCATCACACCTGCCCTACCCGCAACTTTATCCCTGGCACAGGCTCTCCACACGCTGTGAAAGGAACTCTCCTCCCAATTGGTCCCTTGAACAAGTGTTGTCATTCAATAAGATGACAACTGATTCAACGTTTCCCTGTGCTCCCGTTTTCCCCACCATCTCTCCACCTGCCATCACCCTTCACCACCCACCATTCATTAATTCAGAATGAAGGAGACTTGGAAGCCTTGGGAGAATTGAATTGTTTGGACAATCTGCGCACGCGCGGTTTACCTTTTTATTTTAAGTCGACAGACTGCCTACCTTGAGTAATTACTCACGGCACTTGCCTGCCTTGAAGCTGTGATCCTATTGACTCTCTGTCACCGCTCACTCCCTATCCTTTTCCCCACCCTCAATCGCTCCCCTTTCAAGGATACAAAGGACATTTATTATCACATCCACCAATTAGTGTAATGATACTTGACTTGCCATTACAGCACATAAATAAAGATAAGACATAACATTAAAGAATTGAACAATAAACATAAATACATCCCCCCACAACGGCTCCCACTGTGAAGAAAGGCACAAAGTCCAGTCCTCATCGCCTTGTTCACCCATAGTCAGGCCTATTGAGGCCTCCGCTGTCGCCGCTACGGCTGCCCGATGTTACAGGCCCTCTCGCCGAGTGATGGTGCTCCTGCGTCGGGAGAACCCTCTCAGCGGCTTGGGACACCTGGAACTGCTGGAGACCGCGGCTTCCGAAGCAAGGAAGAGGAGCCCTCCCCCCCCCCACATAAAAAAGAATGGACCTCCAAACAAAACACTTTTTAACACACTAAAAATAAAAGAAGGTAGTGAAAAGACAGACAGCTGCAGGCTGGGCAGCCAACTGGACGACGCCCCCACTACCTCACTAAAGACAATGTTTAAATCACATTTCTTCTCCTCCCATCACACACTCCATCAACTCTCATAGCTTCTGTATTGGCAGCAGAGATCACGGTGTGATGTCATTTTCGGTATTCGGAATCTTCACGGTAGCTTGTGTAAATGAGATCCCATAGTGATTGGACGTCTGTGAGATGCCATTGTGACATCATCACTGGAAACTGCTGCAAAAGTCTCTCACTCACCTGCAGTTACTATTTTCAATTTTTTTTTTAAACTTCAAATATCAATAGCCTTTGAAATATACCATCAAATGTAAAGAAACTTGATACTAATGACCACGGGAAAAGGCTGAGTAAGATGTTGCTAAAATTCACGCAATTGTGTACCGTTTAAGCGTAGTTTCTTGATCTCGCAGACAGAGACAGACAGACAGACAAACTAGATGGTTCTTTGAATACTATATTAGACCAAGTGCGGACCCATCGTGTCTGCTCCCCCAACGCACACGTTCCCAACCCGTAGCTCCCGTGGGAGGTATGGTCGTATACTCAAGCAGTTCCCGAACGTCTAATTCCAGCAGGTCTCCCTCAACAGCGCTCTTCAAAAAAATCCAATTGCACTTGCGCTGCGTGTACAATAGCAATTTGTCCCCCCCCCCCCCCCCCCCCCCCCCCCCCCCCCCCCCCACCCCTCCCCCCCCCCCCCCCCCCCCCCGCTAGTCGATGCCTTATTATCCACAACACCACCTATCTTAGTATCATCTACATACGTACTAATCCAATTTACCACACCATCATCCAGATCATTGATGTACATGACAAACAATAGTGGACCCAGCCACTGTTGAATCCATCTTGCTACTCCACCATTAATACCCAACAATTGAACCTTCTTAACCAACCTTCCATGAGGAACCCTGTCAAAGGCCTTACTGAAGTCCATATAGACAACATCCACTGCTATGCCCACATCAATTTCCCGAGTAACCTCTTCAAAAAATTCAAGAAGATTAGTCAAACATGACCTTCCAGGCACAAATCCATGTTGACTGTTCCTAATCAGACCCTGTTTATACAGATGCTTATATATATTATCTCTAAGTAACATTTCCATTAATTTGCCCAAGACTGACGTCAAACTAACAGGTCTATAATTGCTAGGTTTACTCTTAGAACCCTTTTTAAACAATGGAACAACATGCGCAATACGCCAATCCTCCGACACTATTAGGGAAGTCCAGGACAAGGGTCACAGCTTAAGGATAAGGGGGAAATCCTTTAAAACCGAGATGAGAAAAACTTTTTTCACACAGAGAGCGGTGAATCTCTGGAACTCTCTGCCACAGAGGGTAGTTGAGGGCAGTTCATTGGCTATATTTAAGAGGGAGTTAGATGTGGCCCTTGTGCCTACTCCTGCACCTAATTTCTATGTTTCTATATATTCCCGTTTCTAATGACAATTGAAATATTTCTGTCATAGCCCCTGCTATTTCTACACTAACTTCCCTCAATGTCCTAAGAAATATCCTGTCAGGACCTGAAGACTTATTGCTCCAGCCCAGGCAGCAGCCTCCCCATCAGGCGTTGGGCGACGGACATGGACATGGACTGGAGGGAGGCCAAGGGCGGGGATCTACCTGAGGACCCCGAGCGAGGCGGCGGGCGGGCGGGCGGTCGTCGTACCGGGCTTGGCCCGCGGCAGGAGCCTCCCCACATCCTCAATGTTGCACTCCTCAAAATACATATTTTATTAAAAAATGGGTACATAAAAAGAAAAAATGTTTTGAGGAGTGCAAAATTGAATGTAAAAGTGAATTAGCTAGCGACATGGGAAAAATGACGGGATTTCATTTCACACATAGTTTTAATATATAATTGATATATGCTATACTAATCTATGGTTCTATCGTTTCTGCGTATACGTTGTCTATATGGAATTCAGCAAGGCCTCTATTAAGACTAGTGGGCCGTTGGGTCCCAGCTTCACATGGGAGGGCTGGTCCCCGACGCAATATTCTAACTCTACCAATTCAAATGTTGCTGGGCAGTTGGGGGGGGGGGGGTGTTTGGAGCGCTAACATGGGTATTGTGGGCCGAAGGGACTTGTGACTAGAGGGCTAGTATGGACATTGTGTGCCCAATAGATTGTTGGTCTGGCAGCTCCGTCACTGAGGCCAGGCAGCTTAGTTACTCAGGCCTGGCAGGCTGGGAGCTGCGAAACTGCCAGAAATTCTGCCGAAAACAGGTGACAGACTCTGTGAGAGAGAATGTGGAGAGGGTGGACAGAATAGATTCTTGGGCTCGCAGTTCAGTGAGTCACGGCTGGTGGGCTGGCAGTTCATTTAGTCAGGGCTGATGGGATGGCAGTTCAGTGACTTACGGCTGGTGGGCTGGCAGTTAACATATGGCTGGTGTGCTGGCAGTACAGTTACTCACACACACACTCACTCACTCACACCCTCACGCACACCCCCCCCCCCCCCCCACACACACAGACACACATTCACTCACACATACACCCACCCACACACACGAACACTCACATATACTCCCATACACACTCACACACACACACTCATATACACTCACACACATATACACTCGCACATATACACACATACACTCACATGACTGGTATGCCCAGCTAGTTTCGTGATGGTCTACCCTGATCTATGGTAACCAAACTGTTCCTACTTGGAACTTGCAGAGGTTACTGTGTAAGGCACCTTGCCAATGTTTCTACATCAACCTGATCTTATCCCAGAGACAATAAAAACGACTAGACAGCCCATGCTGGCAGTAAACCCACACGGTATTGGGGGTTCAGTATTGATGTGGATAGAGCTGGCTGGCAGACAGGAAGCAAAGAGTAGGAGTAAACGGGTCCTTTTCAGAATGGCAGGCAGTGACTATGGGGTTACCGCAAGACCCCAGCTATTTACAATATATATTAATGATTTGGCGAGGGAATTGAATGCAACATCTCCACGTTTGCGGATTACACGAAGCTGGGGGGCAGTGTTAGCTGTGAGGAGGATGCTAGGAGGCTGCAAGTGACTTGGATAGGCTGGGTGAGTGGGAAAATGCATGGCGGTTGCAGTATAATGTGGATAAATGTGAAGTTATCCACCTTGGTGGAAAAAACAGGAAAGTAGACTATTATCTGAATGGTGTCCGATTAGGGAAAGGTAAGATGCACCGACACCAGGATCCCATGGTACACCAGTCATTGAAAGTAGGCATGCATGTGCAGCAGGCAGTGAAGAAAGCGAATGGTATGTTAGCATTCATAGCAAAATGATTTGAGTATAGGAGCAGGGGGGTTCTACCGCAGTTGTACAGGGTCTTGGTGAGATAGTTCTGGTCTCCTAATCTGAGGAAAGACATTCTTGCCATAGAGGGGGTACAGAGAAGGTTCACCAGACTGATTCCTGGGATGTCAGGACTTTCATATGGAGAAAGACTGGATAGACTGGACTTGTACTCGCTAGAATTTAGAAGATTGAGGGGGGATCTTATAGAAACTTACAAAATTCTTAAGGGGTTGGACAGACTAGATGCAGGAAGATTGCTTCCGATGTTGGGGAAGTCCAGAACAAGGGGTCACAGTTTAAGGATAAGGGGGAATTCTTTTAGGACCGTGATGAGAAAAACCTTTTTCACACAGAGAGTGGCGAATCTCTGGAATCCTCTGCCACAGAACGTAGTTGAGGCCAATTCATTGGCTATATTTAAGAGGGAGTTAGATGTGGCCATTGTGGCAAAATGTATCAGGGGGTTTGTAGAGAAGGCAGGTACAGGATACTGAGTTGGATGATCAGCCATGATCATATTGAATGGCGGTGCAGGCTCGAAGGGTCGAATGGCCTCTACTCCTGCACCTATTTTCCATGTTTCTATGTTTCTATGCTGGGTCGACAGACTGCTTCATTTCGGAGTTCACGGAGGTTAATAACGAGACCTTACTTATCAGCGTCTCGATTATCTTTCTTGGAGCTTCAGTGAAGATCCATTTGCAGACTCTGTCCATCATGCTTGTCATTTCTGTTAGATAGCTGATGCCGCTGGCCAACTTCTGTTGTAGTGGCTTGTCCGTCCCCGAGGGAGCAGCAATTTTAGAGGCAAGAGCTCGCAGCTTTTCCTCATGCGATTGTCGTACATCATGCATTACAGCATGGGATCAGGGTACATAGTCATGTTCGGGGTCATGTTTGAAATCAGTTTGTACAGATCTCTGACACTCTTAATAGTGGGAGAAAAATTGCACCCTGAACCAGTCGTTGCTATATCCGTATGCCTTGGACTGTCTGTGCCTGTTTCCGCAACACGAAGCATAAAATATATGGCTCCATCTCCATCATTTCATACATCCGAGCGAGAGGACTTATGCAACCCTGAACCAGGAACTGCCTCAGGCATGTGTGCATATATTTTGGCACCATCTCCATGACTCCATTCATCCGAGTGGGATGACTTATGCAACCCTGAACCAGGAGCTGCCTCAGGCATGTGTGCATATACTTTGGCACCATTTCCATCACTATGTTCATACGAGTGGGTGGAATATTGCAACCCTGAACCAGGAGCTGCTGCGCATGCGCAGCGCTAGTTTCTTGGCGGTTTTTTTTATATATGGATTGCCGTTTTCTGAAGTGTATCTTAGGAAACAAAGAGAGAAGAATGGGGTTGGTGTACCAATAAGTACATCTCTTGGTGCTATATGCTTCTAAATACCGTATTTCCCGGGTCCGGGTGGGGGGGTGGGGGGGGGGGGGGGGGGGGAGAGTTTCCTTTCATAGCGTTTGGGGTGTCTGTCCCGGGGTAAAGTTGTAGGGAGGCCAGGAGCGTTGTGAAGGAGGGGATCGGGATCATGCCACTTGCGACGCTCCTTGCACGGAGCCACCGCATTGAGACACGGGTTGGCTGTGAGCGGAACCGCGCCGGACAACGGAACCGCCCGCCACCTCAGCGCATTCTACCGGCCCCCGCTCACCTCTGGCAGCTCTCTCCTGCCGCTCACCGGCCTCACTCATGTCAGCCGCTTCCCGCAAATCCTTAAATTCTGACAGCGCGATTGAGGTTACTCGGTTATGGGAATTTAAGGATTTGCAGGAAGCGGCTGACATGAGCGAAGTCGGGTGAGAGATGTTCAGACGGAGAGCACTGCCAGAGGTGAGCGGACCAGCAGAAGGAGCTGAAGTTGTGGCTGTTGTCGGGTCCCTGCGGCCGCTTGCAGCTACCCGAGCTGCTTCTATCCCCGGCTACAATGCGGCGGCTCTGCGTCCGGAGCGCCGCAGCAACGGTGAGTGAGTTACTGGCATTATCCCCGACACCCTCCTTCTCATCACACATGCCCTACCCGCAACTGTATCCCTGGCACAGGCTCTCCACACGCTGTGAAAGGAACTCTCCTCACAATTGGTCCCTAGAACAAGTGTTGTCATTCAATAAGATGACAACTGATTCAACGTTTCCCTGTGCTCCCGTTTTCCCCACCATCTCTCCACCTGCCATCACCCTTCACCACCCACCATCCATTAATTCAGAATGAAGGAGACTTGGAAGCCTTGGGCGAATTGAATTGTTACTGTCTTTATTTTTATTTTTTATTATTACGTAGAAAACAATCTGCGCACGCGCGGTTTACCTTTTTATTTTAAGTCGACAGACTGTCTACCTTGAGTAATTACTCACGGCACTTGCCTGCCTTGAAGCTGTGATCCTATTGACTCTCTGTCACCGCTCACTCCCTATCCTTTTCCCCACCCTCAGTCAATCGCTCCCCTTTCAAGGATACAAAGGACATTTATTATCACATCCACCAATTAGTGTAATGATACTTGACTTGCCATTACAGCACACAAATAAAGATAAGACATAACATTAAAGAATTTAACAATAAACATAAATACATCCCCCCACAACGGCTCCCACTGTGAAGAAAGGCACAAAGTCCAGTCCTCATCGCCTTGTTCACCCATAGTCAGGCCTATTGAGGCCTCCGCTGTCGCCGCTACGGCTGCCCGATGTTACAGGCCCTCTCGCCGAGTGATGGTGCTCCTGCGTCGGGAGAACCCTCTCAGCGGCTTGGGACACCTGGAACTGCTGGAGACCGCGGCTTCCGAAGCAAGGAAGAGGAGCCCTCCCCCCTCCCACATAAAAAAGAATGGACCTCCAAACAAAACAGTTTTTAACACACTAAAAATAAAAGAAGGTAGTGAAAAGACAGACAGCTGCAGGCTGGGCAGCCAACTGGACGACGCCCCCACTACCTCACTAAAGACAATGTTTAAATCACATTTCTTCTCCTCCCATCACACACTCCATCAACTCTCATAGCTTCTGTATTGGCAGCAGAGATCACGGTGTGATGTCATTTTCGGTATTCGGAATCTTCACGGTAGCTTGTGTAAATGAGATCCCATAGTGATTGGACGTCTGTGAGATGCCATTGTGACATCATCACTGGAAACTGCTGCAAAAGTCTCTCACTCACCTGCAGTTACTATTTTCAATTTTTTTTTTAAACTTCAAATATCAATAGCCTTTGAAATATACCATCAAATGTAAAGAAACTTGATACTAATGACCACGGGAAAAGGCTGAGTAAGATGTTGCTAAAATTCATGCAATTGTGTACCGTTTAAGCGTAGTTTCTTGATCTCGCAGACAGAGACAGACAGACAGACAAACTAGATGGTTCTTTGAATACTATATTAGACCAAGTGCGGACACATCGTGTCTGCTCCCCCAACGCACACGTTCCCAACCCGTAGCTCCCGTGGGAGGTATGGTCCTATACTCAAGCAGTTCCCGAACGTCTAATTCCAGCAGGTCTCCCTCAACAGCGCTCTTCAAAAAAATCCAATTGCACTTGCGCTGCGTGTACAATAGCAATTTTCAACCCCCCCCCCCCCCTCCCCCGCTAGTCGAGCCATTGTGATGTCATCAGTTGAGGTTGGTCGGATTACATTCAAAGTATTTTGATTTTTGTTAACTTTAATCAGTAATCAGTCGAGAAATAAAGCATAAAATGTTCAGCGAGGCTGGGATCACCCTCACTGAACATTTTATGCTTTATTTCTCGACGTTATTACTGACTAAAATTAAAATCTTTTGATGTTTTTAAACTTCTTGCTTACTTTTAGTCACAAACAAGTCGAGAAATAAAGCATAAAATGTTCAGTGCAGGTGATCTCGGCCTCGAGGGGGGGGGGATGTCAATCGGAATATGTAAAAATGTAATCGGTACCGCGTAGTGTTTTTGTGAAGATGTAAAGACAGCCACATATACACACACACATAATATACACACACATACACGCGTACAAGACCAGACAAGATATATGCGTATATTCCTCTTAAACGTATACATTGTATTTGATTTCTTTAACTCGCGGGCAAATTGAACTAGCTTGGATGCGCCATATGCCGTTCGGCGTGGACGAGTTGGGGCGAAGGGTGTGTTTTCGTGCTCTTTGGCAGGGGCGCTGCCTAGCCCGACAACGTCTTCGAGTCATCAACCTCTTTTGTGTGATAGTGCAATAGACTTCAACACAACACTTTAAGGGGTACACAGATTGGGCGCCGCGCTGGAATATGATTTCAACAAGAAAGGCTAGCATGAGGACATTCAGACTCACGCATGTGGAATGATCACAGGCATTCAACAGGCACCAGGCAAAGCAATCACCCAACCTGCGTTTGGTCTTTCCAAAGTAAGTGAGGCAGCACTAAGAATGCAGAATACTAGATTAGCAGACGTCTATGATTAGTAAGGGTGTCAGGGGTTATGGGGAGAAGGCGGGAGAATGGCGCTGTGACGGAAAGATAGATCAACCATGAATGAATGACGCAGTAGACTTGATGAGCCGAATAGCCTAATTCTGCTCTTAGAAGTCATGAACTTGTGAACGTGTGAACATGTAAATAAATCGATGCCCCACTTGCTGAGGGGGTGTTGTCATTTCTACCGTTGTTTTCCTCAATAAGGAAAATAATCGAATAATCCGAAGAGCAAAACGCCTTACCCAGAGAAGGGACTGAGCTGTAAACGGTTTCATGGGAAATCTAAATATACGGTCTGTCTGAAACAGAGTTAATGCACGAACGAGTAGGTTGACATCAATCTGCCGGTGCCTTGAACCTCATAGAAGAACCGACATTTTGACTATTGTCATAATAATCTCAACAAGAACTCGGTTCGGATCCCGTAGAACAGGACCCCCGAAATACGTCCAGCGCTTAGTATTTCGATGTTGCATATTTAATCACAGCGTATTTAAGGTAATTACATTTCTCGTTACAAACGCCTTCCTCATGCCAAAGCCTGCAGCAGTACTGCCATCATCTCAGGTTTATTAATGCAACAACCATGCCTCCGGTATTTATTTACCTGTACTCCGATTGTTTAAGCCCCTACAACAGACTCAATCCTGTCAGCTATCGGCATGCCTTGGTTAAGGTATAATCATGAAAATACTAAACCCCGTCAAATATATATTTGAAAACAACAACCAATTGCATTTAGCCACTTTGTTATTTACATAGCTGCCCGTTCAATGTGAACAGACACTTTATTCCATTTTTCAGATCCTCGCTGAATTTTCTTTGTGTCAGTACATAAATACACGTATTGGTGCAGATACTTAAAAACTGCAACATATCTGCACATTGTTGTAAAATATATGCCGGAGAACTGTAATGTTTATCTTTGTAGCCAAAATTCTCCGTTTGCCAATTCATAGAATGTATTACATAGGGCATCCACAGTAATATGAAATTCCCCGAAACAGCGAACAACAGTATCATTGATTTTTTCCGGTTTTCCACCTCTGAATCTCTTTCATTCCCACTGTTTCTCTGGAGTCTCTTGCGTATTTTATTTGCCGCTATCACGTGTCTAACTGTTAAAGCATTGAACAGAAGAATAAAGCAGATTGGTAATAATGGTGTTACGATGCTGTCGAACAACTCGTGAATTTTCCACCAGTGTGAAGTGAAGTATTCACGCGTAGGAACGCAACGCCAAGGGACGTTATTAATTATTACATAAGGCTCGACTTGAAAATAAAATGGAATACATCTCACGCAGCTCAATGCCACGACTATTAGTGAAACGTTTGTCGCTGTTTTCTCAGTACAATATTTCTTCCGTAGATTTTGACAGCAAATCGCGAGGTAACGATCGAAAGTGAAAGCAACTGTTAACCAAACGGAGCAGTCCATACTTGCGACTTTAAACCAAAGCGTAAGGGCGCATACCGGTGTAATGTGCAGGAAATCAGCGTACTGGTAAAGGTTATTAAGCTGCTCCACTACGATTGCAATGACAACCACCGTGAAATCAGCCGCTGCCATTCCCACCAGGTAGCGAGTGATACATTTGGAGAGTCCACACTTTCCGCGCGATAGAATCCCAATCGCCGTTAAATTAACTGTAAGTAAAACGGAAAACAGAGAGAAAATGTCAGAAACATTCAAACGAATCAGCATCAAATGTTTTGCATGGCAGGGACGTTCCTGGGCATCCTTCCAGACGCCACTATCTGAAAACGCTGCCTACGTTATCAGCTCACCTGCATATCACTTGTGGAAGCAAACGGCAAGTGTGAGTCATACTTCGTAATGCACAGCTAGGAGGCAAGGGGGTGAACAATCCTTTAGCTGTTAGTAGGTTTTTTGCAAATGTACCGAGGATACCTGCAATAATAAAAGATAAGCGATTGGAAAAACTTTAAGCGACAGACGACACCTGTGGAAAAGTGAAACACTAAGAATTAAGTTCATGTCCGTGGTGGGTAGGTGCTTTGAGGTGGATGGAACAAAATGGCCAACTCTGATGGCGCGAATAAGCAACGCCAAGTGTGGCTGGAATAATATTAACCGACAGTGAGAGCAGATAGAACAGTGAATGTTTTAGAGATACACATAAGGCGCGGTTAGATTCTCTTCGGCCTACTGAGTCCGTACCGCCTAACCGCCTAACGATCTCCGCACAAGAACCCCATCCTACACACTAGGGATAATTTAAATGTATACCAAGCAGATTAACCGACAAACCTGTACGTCTTTATTATGTTGGAGGAAATCGGAACACCCGGAAACCACCATGCTTGTCAAAGGGAGAAGTACAAACTCTGTACAGACTGCACCTGTAGTCAGGGTCCAACCCGGGTCTCTGGCGCTGTCAGGCAGCAACTTGACCACAGCGCCACCTAACAGATACAAAAGGTAGAGCATAGATCCAAAGAGCTATACATATATAGAACACATTGTCCGTGCTGACCATATTGGCAAACTTGTCTCGCCCCATCTCATGTCAAATTGCCAGACTTCCCGGAGGTGTGAGATTGTGCTAATTGAGCATGCACATCAAAACCAATGTTATGTGGTGATCAGATGTTGCACAACAGGGCAATCCCGGTAAGGCGAGTTATCCGGTTACAAAGTTCGGTATTTAATGCAGAAGACGGTAGCATTCGCAGGAGAAGATGACGTGTTGTTGGAGTTGGATGATCAGCCATGATCATATTGAATGGCGTTGCAGGCTCGAAGGGCCGAATGGCCTACTCCTGCACCTATTTTCTATGTTTCTATGTTGTTCCTCAATTTTGTGCTCAGCGTCTGCAAACAGGCCAGAGACGTAATAGGATGGAGATTTAAACCGACATGAAGATACAGTTCAGGTTCCCCCTCACGGTCTGAGCGCGTGTTTAATGAAGCATTGATCCAACTTATCTTAATTACCAGTTTAACTGCTTCTCTACATTGAAGAATGTCCTTTCGTCATATTTAGTAGAACGGACTGAAACGATGCAGCGCCGCATTTCCCAATTATTACCGTCATGTGCCCGTGACTCACACTAGAATGATCTTCTTCCGCAAATTTTATCAATTAATGTCCCATCTCCCCCTGTTCAAATTATCATGTTGAGGTAGTTAATTACCTTTGCTTACGGCCATGTTGGTTTTCCCCTCGTGGATTGAAACCCGTTGTTCTATCTACACCTCCCGACCCGAACGGCAATTGCCATTCTCTCCCTCCTGTCTCGTGCGGTTTCAGAGCTTTTGACTTTGAACCTTAACTCTGTTCCTCTTTACAAAGTTGCCGTCCAACAACCACGTATTTCATTGATAATCTGATAAGATATCTTTGATCATTGGAATGTGTGGATCTAAGCACAATAAAGATTGGCCACTTCGCCCATTTTGGTGTCCCTGCAAGTCAGCAATGGGGTTCCAGTTTAGTCGAACATCTGGTGCATCGCTTCACGTAAACGAACCGAATCTCCGCTGAAGAACTCACACCCCCACAGGAACAAAATTGGTCCAATATATCCGGTAATACCGGGACGTGGTTCATGGCTGGGTGTACCGTGTACGTTGCTTTGGATAGGAAACACAATATCGAGTCAGCTGACACCCCACGCCTCCAGTCCAACGGAGGCATTTGTACGCGTGGGTCAGGAGGAATCCATTGTCTGTTACTGTCGAGATATCCTGGTCTCCAAAATAACCGACACAGCAGGTTGAAGGAGTTACAATTGTGGGAGGGAATTGGGAATTGGTCTGTTTTCCACGTAAAATGTTTTGTTTGCCAGCACAAAGTTTTCAAGAGAATCAAGAGTTAAGAATATTTTTTGCCATATGTCTCAGATTGAACACTTAAATTCTTACTTACAGCAGCACAACATAATTAGTACACTGTGCACGGTACACAATATAATAAATGAGAACAAAAGAGCGCAGAGCTCAGAGCACACACACACAGCTCACAGAATGCCTCGTGTGCGATTTCACGAAGGTGAAACGTTGTCAATAAAGCCGGCATTAATATCAACTGCAAAGACACTTCTCGATTAGTGATCGAGTCAGTGGACAGATTGGAGTACAACAATAGAAAGACGAAGCACACACAGAGCAACCAGATTGAGAGTCTTACCGGGAATGCCAACCACTGCAAGTAGAGGATAGTAAATGCTCGCTATCATGTATATTGCTGGATATGTCATTTTGTTTGTGAAGCTGCGATTATCTGTACACAAGATTCCACATGAACGATGTATTGCCGATTGGTTTAAACTGCTCTTATAGACGACACTTAAATAGTGGGATAAACTCTTGAACTCGCATTAGCCACAAACCACTGAACAAACACGGTAATCTATTTTTACCCATTAGGTAATTCTGCAAAGCTTTATACTCCTGGGTTGAGCAACATGCCCGCACACAATATGGTTAATGTATCTTTTTAACAGGAGTCATGTATTTATTCAATGCTTTCCGCCGTATTGATTGTATTTAGAATGTCAGCGTGATTTCTGCAGTGGGTGTGGCACGTGGTCTCCAGCACTTGTCTACTGCAGATATTTCACTGTAATATCACGAATCCACATTGAACGGCATTTGAAGGACCATGGCATGGATAGAGAGCTTATTTTCGAGAAGCCGGTTGGAATTTGTAGACATATTAACGACCTGTACATTTCCCGAATACAAATAACCCCCCCCCCCCCCCCCCCCCCCCCCCAACCCCCCCCCCCCCCCCACTGGAGGGGGGGCCCCCCCCCCCCCCCCCCCCCCCTCGCCCCCCCCTCAGGAAATAAATGTCCGCTGAACTTTCATCGTTGCAATCTCTTGTCTGCTTTAATTTTGATCTTTGGCTGCATTATACATATAGTATTCACGGTCTTCTTACTCCACTGCGATTGCTGACAGTTTCGCTCCTGTCTGAATGAAGCTTCCGTCTGATCACATGTGCTATCTTCATATTTTCAGAAGAGAACGTCCTTTTAACCTTTTGGAGCCAAATATATTGAACATCACTTGATCAGTAGCCGACTCTGTCATATCACCACGTGCATCTCCAGATGCTTCTTACCTCTTCGGAGAGTACCTACTCCCACAATTTGCTGAAGTGGTTCCTTGCAGAACAAAACCATGTGACAAGTTTCTCGAGGTCCAAACTAAATCTCCGTCTTTTAGGTTCTGCGGTCCGGAATGCCCCTGATATGGGGACACCTTACTCAATATCTATTCTTGCTAGTCCTCTTATCATTGTGTACATATTCAGCAAGTTTCTGCAGAGCGGGAAGTTCCAAAGAAGATAAAATACATCTTAACGTTTATTATATTATAACTGAACAGTTCGCTTTGGGTAACATCCCATTTACATCTCCTGTATTTGATTCGGTGCAGTCAGCTTCTTCCTATTGCATTTGAACCAGACTATACATAATATTCCAGAAACAATATAAATTAGTACGGCGATCTCCCTGTTCTTATAAATAATGTTCTGATTGATGATGAACTGATCTGCACTCATCTCTGTTAACCAATCTTCAGCCCACTTGCCCAGCTGATCAAGAGCCTGCTGTAACTTTTGTTAACCATCAATGTATGAATCCACCTTGATTAGAGCCATCTGCAAATTTACCAATCAGCACCGTGTACATTCCCATCCGACTTATTGATGTAAACCATAAACAGTAATCGGTCAAGCACCAATCCCCAAGGTATAGCTATCGTCACATGCCCCCAATCCGAAAATGAATCTTCCCCCCATCAACCTTTGCTTTCTTCCATTAAACCGGATTTAAGTTCAATCGGCTCGATCTTCCTGGATCCCAATAATCCTGGGACATTCCTGAGCGGTCTACTGTGCGGAATCTTAATAGAGGCCTTGTTGAACTACATATAGACAACGTATACGGCCTTGTCGGCTTCGGAAGCCGCGGTTAGGAAGCGGCCGTTCCAGGTGGCCCAGCCGCTGAGAGGACTCTCCCGACGCCGGGGTAAAACCACCCGACGAGAACGGCCAGGAACATCGAGCCTCCGTAGAGGCAATAGCGGAGGCCTTAATAGGCCTGACTTTGGGGGAACTGGGGATGGGGACTGGACATTGTGCCGTCCCCCACAGTGGTAACCATTGTGGGGGGATGATTTTTTTTTTTTTTTAATATTTTATTTTATTAGAAGTAAGCACAGTCATATGGCACCAAAGTGCCTAATATATATTTTCATAATACATTTTATGTACAACTTCTTTTTTTTTTGTTACATTGAAAAAAGATGAGAATAAGAAAAAGAGGTTAGATAGTAGAAAAATGTGAAATATATAGTGTGTGAAGAAAGAAAACGAGTAAATGAAGAAAGTTGAGAGAGAAAATAGTGAAAAGAAAAGGAGATCATTATTTATAGTCTTGACCAACCCTCGTCCAGTCCTGAAACAGTTATTTTTTTAAATTGTGTTGCACCATATGATTCCAAAAAAATGACGAATGGAGACCAACTCGTTATGAATTGGTCTGATTTATCCATTAGGAGGAATCGCATTTCCTCAAGATGAGCGGTGTCCAACATACTTGCAATCCACATTTTAAGCGTTGGTATTGATGTACCCTTCCAAAATTTAAGTATTAATTTTTTTGCTATTATTAAATCATAATTAAGGAATAGATTTTGAGATGTGTTCAATTTATTCCCATCTTCCATTACACCAAATATAATCATTTCAGTATTAGGTTCCATTCTTGTCTTGAATAATTTTGTAAGTATTTCAAAAATATCATTCCAAAATCTATAAAGTTTTATGCAGGAAACTAAGGAGTGTGTTATAGTTGCCTTTTGGGCTAGACATTTATCACAAGTGGCGGATATATTTGGATAAAATTTGTTCAATCTTGTTTTTGAATAATATAATCTATGTACAATTTTAAATTGTATTAGATTATGTCTTACATTAATTGAACATTTGTGAATATATATCAGGTATTTTTCCCATTTAACCTTCGTAATTTTTATCATTAATTCCCGTTCCCACTCTTCTCTAAGTACCTCTGTCGATGGTAGGTCTATATTTAGAATACTATTATATAAATAGGATATTAATTTTTGTGAATCAGCTTCAATATTCATTGCTTCTTCCAATAAGTCAGGAGTTACTTTTTGATATCCTTGTATATATTTTTTCACAAAGTCGCAAATCTGAAGATATTTAAAATATTGGTTGTTTTTCAATTTAAATTTTAATTGTAGTTGTTGGAATGATAGTAGGTTTCCTGTTTCGTACATATCACTGATCCTTCTAATTCCGAGACTTTCCCATTGGTTATATGTCTTATCAATAAGAGATGGTTTAAATAAAGGGTTATTCGCAATTGGCATTAACAGTGATAGATTTCTTAATTTTAAAGATAATTTTATTTGTTTCCAAATTCTTATTGTACCATATATAATTGGGTTCTTCTTATATATTGTGTTATTCAGTTTTTTGGGGGAAAAGAGGATCGTTCCTATATTACAAGGATGACAATCCTCCTTCTCCATTTTTATCCATTCTGTCTGTTGTGTAGAACTATCCAACCAATAAATCATATTCTTAATATGCACTGCCCAGTAATAATACATAAAATTCGGAAGTGAAAGTCCCCCGACCTCTTTTGGTTTACATAAGTGTTTTTTTGTGATTCTATGTGATTTATAGTCCCAAATATAATTTGTAATGTTAGAGTCTAATTTTTTTTAAAAATATTTTGGTATATATACCGGTATAGACTGAAATAGGTATAGTAATTGTGGTAAGAAGATCATTTTTATTGCATTTATTCTACCTAATAATGATAAGGGAAGTGTTTTCCAAAATTTAATCTGTGTATTAAGTTTATTTAATAAAGGTATGAAATTAGCATTGAATAATGCTTTATATTTTCTAGTAATCTGAATACCCAAATATTTAAATTTTTCTGTTGCGATTTTAAAGGGGAACTTCAGTAAGTGTGTAGGTTCTTGAGGTTTTAATGTCATGATTTCGCTTTTGTTCCAGTTTATTCTATATCCAGAAAAAGACCCAAATTCCTCTATTAAGTTTAATAAATTTGGTATGCTCGTTTGTGACTTTGTAATATATAAAAGTATATCGTCTGCATATAATGAGATTTTATTCTTTGAGTCCCTGGTATTATAGCCCTGAATATTCGGATGAATTCTTATACTTTCAGCCAGGGGTTCTATCATAAAGGCAAATAGCAGGGGTGATAGTGCACATCCCTGCCTATTACCCCTTGATAGTTGAAATTTTTGAGATAACATGTTATTAGTTAAAATTCTTGCCATCGGTTTATCATATAATAATTTTACCCATGTTATAAAATTCTCTCCCATGTTAAATTTTTGTAGTACTTTATATAAGTATTGCCACTCTACCTGATCAAATGCTTTCTCTGCATCCAAAGAAATAATTGATATATCTTCTTCCTCTACTTTATGCGAGTACATTATATTAAACAGGCGTCTCAGATTATTAAATGAGTATCTTTTAGGTATAAACCCCGTTTGATCAGGGTTTATCAGTTTACTAATATATTTGCTTAATCTACTTGCTAAAATCTTTGCTAAAATTTTCTGATCTGTATTTAAAAGTGATATAGCTCTGTACGAGCCCGGATCTTCTAAATCTTTATCTTTTTTTGGAATAAGCGTAATAGTTGATTCTGTTAGTGTTTCAGGTAGTTTGTTTTCTTTAAAAGCATGGGAGTATAAATTAAATAAATAAGGGGCCGTTATCTCCTGAAATTTTTTATAAAATTCATTATTAAAACCATCTGGTCCCGGTGTCTTACCATTTTTCAACGATTTTTATTGTTTCACTTAATTTCTTTGATTGTATTTGAGCT